>NC_141601.1:23727192-23732192 GCF_047967505.1 Dipteris shenzhenensis
TCACATGAAGGAGATCAAAAAGCTCAGACTTCGATGCAGGGACAAGAAGAACAAGCACACTGTCACAAACGTGTAGAACATGAGCGCAAACTTCTAGAGCAAGAAATGGTGGATGTAACTAAGGATGATGAAACACAAGCCTTGAGTGCACGGGAATTAAAAAAATTGAAGAAGATCAAGGTCGATCCACTGCAGTTATGCTAGAAGCTCTTGCTAGCAAACCCTCAGGGGGTTCACTATGTATAAACCCTCTATACCACGTGCGTTCAAGGCGTATTTCTAAAATCCCTTATTTGTAAAATTTTCATTAATAAAATGTATCCCTTTTCTATACAAATCTGTAAATTTTTTCCAAAACTATTTTAAATAGTCCCTTATGTATATTTATTTCTGTAAATTTTAGAAATAAAAAATATCCTTCTGTTGAACTCACATGATAGGGTTACATATGATGAGTGACCCCCCCGAGAGCAAACCACGACGTGAAATGCAAAAGGCTAGTACTGCAAGAGCCACGGTTCCAAGCAGTAAAGAAAGACATCATCCCGCTGTAGAGAGAGATAATGTGGATGAAAAATGGTTAAAAGAAGATAAAGATGAAGAAGACTCAAAACCCGAGGCTGAAGATGATCAGGATGAACTCACATCAATCAAAAATCTTAATCTGCGTCTTAATGAAGCAGTTACAAATGATGATGTGGGATATATCTGGGGTCAAAGGACGTGGTTTGTGAATGCCAAAGATGTGGAAGCTGCAACTCTCTTTACTAATAGCCGAAGCCTTGATATATCCTATGCAATGCAAATATATGAGGCTTTGAGAGATGGTGAAAAACCTGTGGCAAGCAATGTGGTCTTGCACCCAATAATGTTTTGTCCAATCAAAAATAGTTTTCTGGATCAAATAACATTTACAAGGCCTACACATTTCGAGGAAACCTTCAGTCGATTCTTTAAAGACACTCTTAAAAATATTCCACATGAACAAGGCAAAGAGGCACAAGGTGAGAATATGCTAAAGGAAGCAAAGAAGGAATTCCTCCTTCATTGTAGATTCCAGCCCATTGATGGTCAACATTGGGCTTATGCTTGTAATTAGATCGTAAAGGAAGCAAAGGAGGTCAAAAGACTCACTCCAGAACAATTTGCAAAGATAAGTTCATTCCATTATTATCCTGCAACAATCTGTATATTCAAGCATGAGATCAAGTATTTGATTGAGTCTGAAAGACTTAATCATTATGTCCATGGAAAGCATAAGATATCCTCAACATCAAAGGTCTTATAGAAGGCAAGGGTTATATGGACAACATTTGGTTCTCCAAATCTTGATTTGAAGTGAAAGGTCACAAAAGCAGACACCGATACACTCACAAACTTCTATACTTCTTTGAGTGTAGTTGTGCCAAGGGGAACTCAAGAGCAAGAAGAAAGTATGACAAGCCTCAAGGTGGTGAGGGACAGATATGCGGACTACACTTCTATCATATTTCGTCCTGTTGAAGTGTTCAATGAGATGCTTGAAAAATGCATTGCTTGTGAGCATGGACAGTTGACCTATGAAGCTCCTTTCTTTATCTCCGGAAAGTCAAAGGTAATGGATAAGAAGGAGTTGACGGCAAGGATGTGGAGGCCTATAAAGTACTTACCTGACAAGTATGCATCCATGGCAGCACAAAAAATTTTAAAGAAAGAATGGTTTTTTGGAAAAAAAGACAAAGACCGCTGCATGGAAGAATGCATCAATGTACAGGTGAGGCGTGATGCAGTGCATAGTGCCATTAAGTATTTGCTGTTAGAGAAACAAATTCCACTTACTCATTGTAACATTGACTATAATGTGGTGAAGCATATAGCTTCTTTGTCAACACCCAAGGTAAAGCTATGGGCAAACAAGTGGATTAAAAAGGATGAAGATGGGTCAGAAATAGTAACCTCTTATATGAGAAAAGAAATCCCACAACAAGTGGTTGCATATGTGGAAAGATTAATCAGCGAGATAAGGATGCCGACAGATATGCACCAAAGCTTTCAATTCAATGTGGAGGTTACGACAGAGTCTGAAAAGCTTGTGAACTTCAGGGGAGTCTCAGAAGATGACTTCTTCAAGAATGAGTCAGCATGGGATAAGCCACAACTATTCTTTATCAATGAAGTTTCTAGTGATGATATCCATAACTTCATTGATAGAATAGTATATACCACCATTAGTAAAGTGGCAATTTGCAACATTGTCATTTTTGTTGATAAAAAAGACAAAGAAGCCATGCAGGTTACTCTAGAGCGAGCATATTCATCAGATTTGAAGATCTATAGTGGTGTTTATGCAGCAAAGAGAGGTAAGAGAGAATGTGGCATAGTGATTCAATCTCTTGAATCATTCTTTTTGTGTATGTGGAGTCCCAACCCTGATCACTCCTTACAAAAGAACATAAGAGTGAATTCAAATAATTTGAGATTGATGCTAGAAGAGCAAGATATTCCCAGGTCCATACATTATCAAAAAAACAACTATGGAAGTCCTGCAAAAAGTGGGAGTCTCTTGCTTACCATGATGGAGAATTTGCTACCGACAGGTTGGGAGGTCACCTTGTGCAGGATGGGATATTTATTTGAGGATCTCCTCAGAAAAGGCAACTCCACAAATATTATTTAAAATAAGCATTTCATGGCTTATTTTCAGCTTCAAGCAGATCTAACCACAGGCTATGAAAAAGAGATAGACCACAAGGACACTGATGACATGGATGATTACCTTGAAGATCATAATGTCCCAATTGATGATGATGAAAAGATGGACTTACATGACCCGTTCAGAGAGAGGTTGGTGGATGAAGACAAACATGATGATGCCTTCTTTGATAATTATGGCTCATAGGGTTATGAAAAAAGGCCAGTACGACAATACTTAGCACTATGAACTCTCTATTTCTCAACTAAATAAAATTTTTTAAATAAGATTTAAATTTAAAGATAATGAATCTAATGTCTCATATTTGTTTACAGGCAATAGAGGGAGAAGAAATGGATGAAGTCAATACGGAGGCACTCCCTTCTACTTCAACAATGCAACCACCTCTAAATGTGTAAAAGGAATGTGTATCATCATGGTTGGGGTAATGAAGGATTTCATCTTCATTGGGGCTTGCAAGGTTTAGGAGGAGTTTATCAAGGGTTAGAAGGAGGTTCCAAGGTTTAGAGAGAGGTTCCAAAGTTTAGAAGAGGTTCCAGGGTTGGAAGGAGGATCCAAGGTTCAGGGTAGAGTACATGGTGGAGAACTTATCTCCCTCATAGATCATGGAGGTTAAGGGTTGAGGAACTAAGGGTTTAGGGGGAGCATAGGAGTGGGTGAGGAAGAAGGTGTAAGAGCATGGGGGAAAGAAGAGAGAGGGCTGAGGAGGAGGAGGAGGGAGGAGAAGAAGGGAGGAGGAGGGAGGAGGAGGAGGAGGAGGGAGGAGGAGGAGGAAGAGGGAGGAGGAGGAGGGAGGAGCAAAGGGAGAGGATGGGTTGCAAGGTTGGAGGAGAGGGGAGGAGGAGTTGCAAGGTTAGGACATGCTTTTGGAGTGGAGTGCAAGCAAGCATGGATACTTGAGACAATTGCTTGGAATACCAAAGTAGAACTCAACACAATGCCCCAAAGAGTGTGGGCTTCATTCCATTATGGGGTATTTATACAAGATGGAGAGCTTCTCTCGAGCTGCATGTAGGAATTGTAACACATTCTCTCTCTACATGTAGAACTTGCATATAGAAGTTGCATGTAGAAGTTGTATGTAGAACTTGCATGTAGAACTTGCATGTACAACTCGCACGTAGGAGTTGCATGTAGGAGTTCTATGTAGAAGTCATATGTAGAACTTGCATGTAGAACTCACATATACAACTCGCATGTAGGAGTTGCATGTAGGAGTTGTATGTAGAACTTGCATGTAGAACTTGCATGTACAAGTTGTATGTAGAACTTGCATATAGAAGTTGTATGTAGAAGTCGTATGTAGAACTTGCATGTAGAACTTGCATGTACAACTCGCATGTAGGAGTTGCATGTAGAACTTGCATGTAGAACATGCAAGTTGGATTTCTAAGAGGTATTATCTCTAGCCTTATGCAAGTACAAGCGGAGCTTTGCCACTACTCTATGCGCACATTCTGTTCTACCTAAGTCCATGTTGGCACAGAGTCAACATACTCCCAGATCCATTTTTTTACTTGTCCTCGGGTTATGGCTTATTGCAAGCACGTACCTGGGTTGCCATGCCTTTAATCCAGTGGCTATGGAACTTGTTTCATGCTAATCGATCCTATTGTAAAGCCTTGGCACCATACAATTTTTGCTTAGTTTCCAAGTAGCCTGTATCCACCATTTTCTCGAACAAAGATATGTGGCATGCTTCTAAGAAGATCACTCTTTGATAGAGTCGACTTGTAATGTGAGCATCGACCCGTTCATTGGGATTGAAATTGAGTGGAGGCAAATGGGAATCGAGGTAACATGGGACCTCCGGAATGAATTCCAATTGTTTTATAGAATATAGCACTGAGGCAAAGGAAGTGATCAATGTTGCTGTGCATTATTTGCTCATGCTGCTGAAGTGCTCGGACCATTGTGCCTTGGATATTCCATTCTACACAAGAGTATGGTTCGATCATTGGCCAATTAATGGTTCGATCTTCAGCCAAAGTGTGTATGTTGGCTTCCCATTTTTTACACCTTGGAATTGCATAGAACTTGGGATGGGTTCTGAGACATGGAGGTGCCCATAGGTATTACTTCAAGAAGATTGCATCAAAGAGCTTGGGGCAGTGCCAATTAGGTTGTGGATCCAGCTTGCTAATCCAACCTTCACTAATTTGATGCTGATGAAGGTTGGTAGAAAAGTTGTCCAGGGTCCATCCACCTCGAGTTTTCATATCAGGATATTTGCTCCAAAATTCCTTGATGGGGTTACTGGGAAGTGGTATCTCATCAAAATCATACCCATCATTGGAACTTGGCATGG
>NC_141601.1:25058482-25184256 GCF_047967505.1 Dipteris shenzhenensis
GAGAGAGAGAGAGGGGATGGGGGGGGAGATCGCGGCAAGTGAGAGAGAGTGGAGAGGAGAGTGGGGAGCGCAAGTGAGAGAGAGGAAAAAGGTGAGGAGAAAGGAAGAGAGAGAGAGAGAGGGGAAATGAAGAGGAGGGGAGAGAGTAGACTAAGATGAGAGGAAACGTAGACTAGAGCGGAGAGGAAAGAGAGAGAGAGAAGAGTGAGAGAGATGAAAATTTAGAGAGGGAGGACACGAGAAAGTACGATCGAGATAGAAAATCTTACCAATGAAGAGGAGAAATGAGTGGGCGACGATCGAGACAAGATGAAGAGATCGAGATAGAAAATCTTACCAATGAAAAGGAGAAATGAGTGGGCGACGATCTAGACAAGATGAAGAAGCTACGATCAATGAGGCATATTAGAGAAGATTGGTGTGTGATTTAGTCGAAACTTAAACAAACAAAACTATAAACCTTGGTGTTTGAAAAAGAAACGTGTGGAAACTAGAATTTCAAAATTTCCTGCCTTTTTTTAAACTATGAATCCTTGTGTTTGAAAAGACAAACCTTGGTGTTTGAAAAGAGAAACGTGTGGAAACTAGAATTTCAAAATTTCTCACTTGAATCCTTGTGTTTGAAAAGACAAACGTGTGAAAACTTGAAAATTGTGATAAAAGACAACCTTGTGTTTCAAAAGACAAACGCGTGGATGTGAAAATTGTGATAAAAGACAACCTTGTGTTTCAAAAGACAAACGCGTGGATGTGAAAATTGTGATAAAAGACAACCTTGTGTTTCAAAAGACAAACCCCTGGATATGAAAAGACAAATGTATGCTAAAAGCAAAACTTGTAGAAACTTCAATTTTAAATTTTTCTTTGTTTTTGAATTTAAAATGAGTTTCACTTTCATTTTTAATTTACTAGTTTAATTTAGACTATAATGCATTTTGTTTTGGAATATAAAGAGTATAATTTTAATTTTATTACATTTTAAATTAAAATTTTAAAAGTAGTTTAACTTACATTCGTTATTATTACTTTAATTTATTTCTTTTTAGGGAGAATATTCGTTATTATTACTTTAATTTATTTCTTTTTAGGGAGAATTAATATATTCTTCTAGGTAAATATTAAATTTTTAATTTTAAGTCTTGTTTTCTTTATTTTACGTTATTTTTTCATAAACTTTAAGTTAAACTACTTTATAGTTTTTATTATATAAATTCAAATTTATTAAGATTTTAACTTCTTATTAATGTGAATGTTCAATTCTTATGAGTTGTAAGTAAATTAAATATAAATTTTATCTTTTTTAAAATGAGAAGGAGAAGAGAGAGAGAGAGAAGGGGGGGTCGCTGCCGCGGCAGCGAGAGAGAATGGGGGGGGAGAGAGAGAGAAAGGGGTGGGAGGATAATGTGAATGTTCAATTCTTATGAGTTGTAAGTAAATTAGTTTTTGAAAATATAAATTTTATCTTTTTTAAAATGAGAAGGAGAAGAGAGAGAGAGAGAAGGGGGGGTCGCTGCCGCGGCAGCGAGAGAGAATGGGGGGGGAGAGAGAGAGAAAGTGGTGGGAGGATGGGAGTGGGAGAGGGAGTGGGAATGGGGAAGGTGAAAGAATGGACGTGGGCGTGGGAGTGAGAATGGGGAAGGTGGGGTGGGAGGATGAGGGCGGCAGCGAGAGAGAAGGGGGGGAGAGAAGGGGGGGAGAGAGAGAGAGAAAGGGGTGTGAGTTTAAAAAAGATAAAATATAAATTTTATCTTTTTTAAACTCACAACCTTAGTGTATTAAAAAGAATAATGGAAAGATTATTTTTTGCTTTTAATTCGCAACCTAAGGATATTAAAAAGAACAATGGAAAAGAAATTATTTCTTGCTTTTCTTCGCTTCGACGGTTGGTGTAGTCTAGATTAGCATAGATTAGTTTGTCCTTAGAGGAGAGAACTCCAAAAAAACCAATCAAAGCCATGCTCAAAATTTCCCGACTAGTTCCTAATCGGAGTCAGTCCATTCGTTCACATTCACATTCGGTTTCACAGACACAACAACCCTACCATTTAAGCAACGATTAAGGTTTTTAAACTTTCAAGATGATTGAAAGTTGTATCAGTGGACATGACAGATTACAGTTGTGGAAGTTGACAGAGCATTTTACACTTATATCAGTTGCGGGAGTTGACAGAGCATTTTGTACTTATATATGACAAACTTCAAATTTGTATTCAGAGATCATTGTAAATCCTTATTTTTTTTCACATTTATGCTCTAAGCCTTGTAAAGCCTTTTAGGCTATTCCCAAAGCATTTATGCTCTAAGCCTTGTAAAGCCTTTTAGGCTATTCCCAAAGCATTTATGCTCTAAGCCTTGTAAAGCCTTTTAGGCTATTCCCAAAGCATGAAATTGATACTTATATGATTGGGAAGAATACAAACTGGAGGTGTATTAATGGGACTCATTGTACTTTTGATTTTTCAAAGTAATTGTAGTTTGTCAAAGTACTTAAAATTTGTGTTGTGCTTGAATACAGGATGGATCTTGAGGCTACAGCATTTGTCAATGGTATGTCACTGAAATACAATGGAAGAATTTATGCCCCAAAGGACTTCACAAACTGGACAGTTGTTGACACAACAAAGAAAGCATGGTTCTTGGTCTTAAGTAAAGGAAATCTCATTCTAGTGATGACAAAGAGAGAGTTGGAGAAAGATGAGTGGGCATCAAATGTATCTTTCTCCAAGAGCAATTTGATTCAAGGGGGCACCTTAGTAGGAATAAAAATTGAAAAAGACAGCACTACAATGATGATTTACACAAAGTCAAGAATGAGCAACAGATCGTTTCTTCTTTCTAAGAAAGATGCAATGCACTTTGTGATGCCGCCGCCAAAAGCACCTAGATTTCCTGAATTGGTTCCTGCATTGGAGATCCTTCAACATGTGTGGGAGGAATTTCCCATTGAGGAAGCAAGAAAAATGCAGTCAAAGATTATCCTTGAATACTTTCAGGGTGTCATCCAACAAGGTTCAACTTCATTGGAGGGACCTAAGGTGCAAGAATCCACACATGAGAAAGGAAGTGATGAGACACGCCATGTAGATTTGGTTCATGGTAATACAAATGAGAGAGGAAGTGGAGTGGATGAGACAGAACACATTGTAGCAATGGATGAGGGTCTTGTACACGTGGATGCTTACAAGGGATCTACATCTGAGACAGGAATTGAATTGGTGGAGACCGGACATGCACATGCATCTCAGACAGAAATTGAATTGAGTGAGACACGACATGCATCAGATAAGACAGGACATGCACACACATCTCTTGTTCATGGTATTACTCACTTAGATGGTGTAACTCATGAAGTTGATGGAATAACAGAACAAGTGAAGCCCTTAAGTATACCTGAAGTCGAGGCAATAGAAGAAGAAGTAGGGCGATCTAAAGCAGTTCACATTGAGCCCCTAAAAAATAAACCTCGACGTCAAATGCAAAAGGCAAGTACTTCACGAGCTACAGTTCCAAGTCCTATAACTGGAAAAAGAGGTCGTTCATATACAAAGAAAGGGCAAAGAAGAGAAGAGGAAGAACATGAAGAGGATGCGGAGGGTCTTGAAATGGAGTCAGATCTAGAAGCAGAAATGTTATCAATGAAGAACCTAAATCTTCGCTTGAATGAGGCTGTGACAGATGAGGATCCAGGATATATATGGGGCCAGAAGACTCAAGTTATACATGCTTCATCAGTGGTCAAAGCAAGTGTCTTCACCAACAGCAGGACCTTAGATACAGCCTATGCTGAAAAGATTTTTCAGGCTTTGATTGATGGAAAAAAACCAGTTGTTTCTAATTTGGTACTCCGTCCAAGAACATTTTGGCCAGTCATGGGAGATTATAGTCAATCCATCAATTTCTCTCAACCTATAGATTTTGAGATGCAATTCACTAAGTTCCTCGGAAAACAAGTTCCCTCACTTCAAGAAGGACAGAGTTCAGTGAATGATCCAGAACGACATATAAGGGATGCCAAGAGAAATTTCTTAGCTCATTGTACATTTGAGGCAATAGATGGTCAGCACTATGCCTATGCTTGTAATGAGCGCTCTAGAGATGCATACAAGAAAGGAGAAATTACTTATCAAACTTTCGCGAGTGTGCCTCAATTTCACTACTATTCTGCATGCATCTGTATCTTCAAGAACGAGAAGAAATATTTGATTGAGTCGGAAAGACTTAATCATGACATTTATGCACTACGAAAAATCACCTCCACTTCAGAGATGTTGCTCAAAGCTAGGACCATATGGAAAACTTTTAATTCTCCTTTGACCACTCTCAAAAGAACTGCAACTAAAGTGGAAGCGGATAATCTTGTTGACTTCTACACATGC
This sequence comes from Dipteris shenzhenensis, assembly GCF_047967505.1. Lineage (NCBI taxonomy): Eukaryota > Viridiplantae > Streptophyta > Polypodiopsida > Gleicheniales > Dipteridaceae > Dipteris > Dipteris shenzhenensis. Next base: position 25,062,859 of record NC_141601.1, read on the forward strand.
TTGAGTGCCATTGTACCAAGGGGAAAGCAGGAAAGAGCTGAGGTGATTACAAGCTTCAAGACAGTAAGGGATAGGTATCAAGACTACACAAGCATACTTTTCCGTAGTGATGAAGTTTTTCATCAGATCAAAGACGTGTGTCTTGCATGTGAGAAAGGAGATGTTACATATGAGGCTCCATCATTGATTAAAGAGAAGGCAAAGAAGATTGAGAAAAAAGAGATGACAGCTCGGATGTGGAGGCCTTTAAGAAACCTACCAGATAAATACGCAAGTCTTGCTGCAGAGAAATTAATGTCAAAAGAATGGTTTTTTGGCAAAAAGGATAAAGATCATTGCATGGAAGATAACATCATCCAACAGGTGAAGCGTGATGCAGTAAAGAGTGCAATTGAATATTTATTGGGAGAAAAAAATATTCCAATCAGCCAATGTAAAATTGATCATAACATTGTGAGGCAGATGGCATCAGCTTTACCGTCAGCTAAACAGAAGGCTTGGGCGCATAAATGGGTGAAGGTAGAAGATGATGGATCTGAAATTACTCCCTCTATGAGAAATGACATTCCGGAAAATGTGTATGCATATGCACAAAAAGTCATCAATAACCACACTCTCAGAAAAGAAAAGACTTTGAACAAGGGCTTTTATTTCATACATGAAATCATTTCAGAGTCTGGAAAGAGTGTTGAGTGCAAGGGAGTTTCATTGAGTGATTTTTTGTCCGACGACACTGCTTGGGAGAGACCTCAGCTTTTCTTTGTCTATGAAATATCAGCGGATGACATCCGTCCACTCCTTGACAGAATATTACATACCACCATTGGTAGAGTGGGACAATGTAATATAGTCATATTTGCTGATAAAGATGACAAGGAACAAATGTCTGCTACCCTAGAAAAACAATATGGCAATGAGCTCAAGATTTACAATGGGATATACTCAAGAAAAAGGGACAAGAGAGAATGCGGTCTCAAGATACAGAGTCTGGAAACCTTTTTCTTGTGCATGAAGAGCCCTTATAATGATCACTCCTTACAAAACAATATAAGAGGGAATGCAAAGAGATTGCAACTACTGCTGGAAGAGCATGAAGCTCCAAGTCCCCTCCATCGCAATGCAAATCACTATGAAAGGCCAGCAAAAAGTGCTGATCTTTTAATTAGTATGATGGAATTTTTGCTACCGCCTGGATGGGAAGTCACATTGTGCCGAATGGGACATCTGTTCGAAGCTCTTATCAGAAAAGGACACAATGTAAATATTATTGAGAGCCCTGCTTGCTTGGAATACCTTGATACCGTGGCTTCTCTCACAATAAAGTTTGATAAGAAAGGTCCGATCTCACATGAAGAGGATGACATAGAGCAGATCATGTACGATGAGAGCAAGAAAGATGATGAAAATGATCAAAGCTCTGGATATAATAGTGAGGATACCAGCAATAGCAAGGAAGCAGAGGAAGATGGATATGACACTGACCTTGCCTCTGAAGGTTACATAAAAAGACCACGAAGATATGTAGAGGTATGAAGACTTATGTTTAATTTTCTTTATTCATTTAAAGGTCTTTTTAAATTTATAATTAATTTAAAATTTTGAATCTCATAATTATTTTATCCTTTTATAGGAGAAGGGAGAGGAGGAGGATGAGGAGGACATAGTTGGAGCAGAGAATCATGAAAGCTCATCTCAAGAAAGCAAAGCTGCTCTGGCTATCCATCGGATGACTCTAGAAAATAATCATACATTGCAGCAAATGGAGAAGTCATTTCAAGTTAGGTTTCAAGTTCGAGAACAACCTCTTACTTTTATATTCGATGAAGAGGATATTTCAATCCTCATAAACTTCAAGAAAGAGGTCAATGACAAGGTTATAATAGCCATCCTCAGGTTTGACACAAACTTTTTACTGACTTTATGCTTTTGTATTTCCATTGGATCAAATGAACTAATATTCTTTTCTTTTTATTGCAGTATGGTTTTACAACAGCTTCCTCTATATATACAAAGATGTGCATATATGGTCGATCCTCTTGTTTCTAGTGTACTTAGCAATAAGGAGAAGACCATAGATGACATTTTTAAGTGGTTGCAACCTATTGATTTGACTGCGGCGCGAGTTATCTTTACCGCATATCACGAAGAGTGAGTATCAATCCCTACCTAGCTTATCTCTTACATTGTGGAGGATTATATCGAATAATAATTATTCTTAATTGATAATGCAGCTTGCATTGGAGCTTGGTAATTGTGGACATCTTAGCCAAGCAATGCTTCTTTGTCAATTCAATAGCATCTATCCATGGCAGTGTGTCAGAGTAAGTATAACCTACTTGTGTCATAATTATGTCAATGAGATGCATCCTATGCAATACACACATTCATTTATGTTTTCTATTTTGATGTGTAGATCTGCTCGAAAGTTGGTAAGTGCTATAGATGCACTTATGCAAATGGAGGGTGACTTGGAAGATCAAATAGAGTATGTAACATGCCCTGCAGCGAAGCAGAATGATGACCACAGTTGTGGGTGGAGAGTTGGATATAACTGCTTCTTGCTCCTTGCTCAAATTTTTGATTTGAGAGGCGGTGAAACCTCATTGTCCACATATACAGACTTGCATCTGCAGGCATTTATGTCATCTATCATTAAGGCATTTATTAATAACGTGGTGGAGCATCCAGAGGAAACATTGGTTGCTACGCCCATAAGTTGTCCTGATGTAACCGCTGTATTGGACGAAATGGGGAGCTCTTCTGAGGTTAAGGTCATCATTAGCAAGCAACCTCGTGTTTTGACTTTTGGTAGCGAGGAAGTTACAATCCTCTCCGACCCTTTGAAAGAGGCTAATGACAAAGTCATGATGGCCATCCTCAGGTTTGATATGAACATCTCTTGACTTGATACTTCAATCATTTGATTCAATCTGCTTCTAACATTTGTTTATTTATTGCTGCAGTACGGTTATATCTCATTTTCCTAGATCAGTACAGAATCGCGTCTGTATGCTCGATTCTCTTCTTTCAGCTGTACTTAGTGATACCAAGAAGACAGTAGATGATGTTTGTTCAATTCTACAACCTTTAGACTTGGATGGCATACTACTTGTCTTTATGCCATACTATGAGAAGTAAGTATGGTGTCAATCTTTCTTTTACTCTCTTATTTACAATATTGTGTCAATTAATACTTAATATTGTGATAAATCTTATCGCTCTTTATTGGTGATGTAGTTCACATTGGAGCCTTATAGTATGGGACCTTGATGACAACCATTGTTGGTTTGTCAACTCAATTACAGGCTTTCACGGGGTGTTCAAGTAAGTGTTCTTTTATCATATCATTATGAACATGCATCAAGTTACTATTTACTACACAAATTTACTTTGTCATATGTCATGATGGACAGGTCTGCAAACAAGTTAGTTTCTGCGATTATGAAAATCAGGGAGCATCAAGACCAACCAAATTTCCAGACACGCCTCGCAGTGGACCAAAAGGACATGTTTAGTAGTGGGTGGAGAATTGCGTTCAACTTCATGTTGTATCTCAATGACATTTTTGAACATGTCTCCATAGAAGCATATACCAAGCTCGAGCTACAAGATTTTGTGGCTAAGACTGTTCACTATCTAACTGCTATCATTGGGAAACAACATGATGGACTCAATGAAGAACCACTTGAATTAGAGACTGAATGCATTCTTCCTACACAAGAAGTGGAGACTCAATGTGCATCTACAACATCACATCTTGTAAAGGAGGAAGAGATTAAGTCTATCCCGATTGCACCAGAAGTAGAATCTCAATGTACACCATCCACACAAGTAGAGACTCAATGTACTCTTAGAGAATCACAGCCTCAAGAGAACTCATCAGACTCTATTCAGTTGTAAAACATGTAGAAAGAAACATGAGTCCTTGAAGATTTTTATCTTGTTTGTATCGATTAATGATAGTGTTTTTAAAACTTATGTTAAATGTTGCAATACATTAGGATATTTTATGATATTTTTTCATTACAATACATTAGGTTTTACTTTTTTGAAAGTCTAATTTATTATGTACAATACATTAGGTTTTACTTTTTTGAAAGTCTAATTCATTCTTATGTTCCATCACTTTATTTTATAGATTTCAATGTACTCAAAATCTATCATTTATTATGTACAGCAAGTATCTCATGATGAGATTCTATTAATTATATCATTCTTGTGTTCCATCATTTTACTTTATAGATTTCAATGTACTATCACTATCTTATATGTCTCAAATGACTCCCATTACGGTCTTGCATCCCATCATTTTATTTTATAATGTCTCGCATTACAATCTTGCATCTAGTCATCTCGCATTACGGTCTTGCATCTGTAGTTCTATAAATTCCCTAGTAGTCGTTCATCTTCTATATCTCACCCGCAGCAGACACTTCTTGCACTTTGCTCTTCATGATGAGATTCTATTAATTATATCATTCCTGTGTTCCATCATTTTACTTTATAGATTTCAATGTACTATCACTATCTTATATGTCTCAAATGTCTCCCATTACGGTCTTGCATCCCATCATTTTATTTTATAATGTCTCGCATTACGATCTTGCATCTAGTCATCTCGCATTACGGTCTTGCATCTGTAGTTCTATAAATTCCCTAGTAGTCGTTCATCTTCTATATCTCATTCCCTAGTAGTCGTTCATCTTCTATATCTCACCCGCTCCTCTCCTCAAGCTTGCTCCTTCCTCTCCTCAAGCTTGCTCCTTCCATCTTGCCCGCTAGTAGTCGTTCATCTTCTATATCTCACCCGCAGCAGACACTTCTTCCACTTTGCTCTTCTTACCTTACTCCTCTCCTCAAGCTTGCTCCTTCCTCTCCTCAAGCTTGCTCCTTCCATCTTGCCCGCAGCCTTGCCTCCTCTTCTCAAGCATACTCCTTTCATCTTGCCTTATCTCCTCTAGTTACCTTCCTCACTCTAGTTACCTTCCTCACCTCGTTCGTCTTCTATATCTTTCCTCACTCTCGTTACCTTCCTCACCTCGTTAGTCTTTTATATCTTTCCTCACTCTCGTTACCTTCCTCACCTCGTTCATCTTCTATATCTCACCCGCAGCAAAAACTTCTTCCACTTTACTCTTCTTACCTTACTCCTCTCCACACTTCTTCCACTTTACTCTTCTTACCTTACTCCTCTCCTCAAGCTTGCTCCTTCCATCTTGCCCGCAGCCTTACCTCCTCTTCTCAAGCATACTCCTTTCATCTTGCAGCCATTATGGATCTTTTTAAGGTAATCGATTCTGTCGAGCAAGCCATTAGCAGCCTCAAAGAATGGATTGCCGAGAACCAAGGAAAGAGAGAGGAGAGAAAGCAAAATCCAACTCCATTAACCCAGTACGAGAAGGATGACTTTGCTTGTCAGAAGGGCCTAGAGAAGGAAGAGGAAAGAAAAATAAGTATGGCTACTACTGAAATAGATAAATTGCAGTCATATAGGAGAGAGTTGATAGACTTTCAAAGTGAGATATCTTCGCGTGTGGCTCGTTATGGAAGATTTTCCCCCGAGGAAGCGCAAGCCATTCGGAATAAACAAAGTGTTATGCAAGAGAAAATTCATCAATCCTTACTTCTCTTCTATAATTTTAACTACATCGATGAGGATGAGATGAGCTCAGCTCTTGAATGGGTTGAATTTAGGCTAAGGACTTGAAAATAGAAAATTCATCAAATTGAATGGCTGTAGTCTTGAAAATAAATTTGCCTTCCACTGAGAGTCTTATTGTAACTTTTGGTGTAATTTGCCTTCCAATGAGAGTCTTATTGTAACTTTTGGTGTTTTTAAACACCTAAATTATAAATATTGTGAGAGTTTGCTACTTCCACTTGTAACTTTTGAAAGTGTTTCCTAAACACTATTATAAATATAAAGTGAGTTTACAATTAATGGACCACTCTTTTTTGTGTAACTTATCTCAGGCTTAACTTTTGAAGGTGTTTATTAACACCATTAAATATTAAGAGAGTTTACAAAACGAATCTTATTTTTTCATGTAACTTATCTAGGCTGCGTTAAATTTTATAATTTTAGTTTCATGTCCTTAAAAAATATATAAAAAAATGCTTGTTTTTATGTTTTTATATGTGCTTTGAAGATTGGGTTTTTCTTAAATTTTATCTGAAAACTAGTCCAAAAGTATATGTAAAAATGAATTTGTACATTGACAAGTCCAAAATTAATGAAATAAGTGTTCTTTTCAGCTCCTCCATCATCTAGTCTTTTTCAATGTTCAATACGTTCTACATGTTGCAAAACCATTTGTAAAGACCCTCATTTTTAGCTCTCTAATCTTCAACCTTATTTTTCATCATTTCTATCTCCTTGTCCACAATGTCCCCATCACTTCTAACTTCTTCAAGCCTAGCTCGGCCACTTCTTTGCTTCTTCTCTTCTATGCCTTTCCATGTTAACCATTTTTTGCAGTGGCCTCAACTTGTTCTTGTGCCTAAAAGGTCCTTGCTTCTGCCTCATCTACCTTGGCTTTTGCACCCTCCTTAAGAATTTTCTCAAGTTGCACTCCCTTTGCTACATCAGTGGCTTTCTCTTGTAGAAAAGTCACCTAATCAGACATCTTCTTATTGTATTGCTCAAAATCCCTTTGTGGTAAGATGTCTTCAAGTCCATTGCAATCCCAATTGATTGAGATGACAATCGGTATTTGCCATCCATGCAATTCTTCAAGTTGGTTATCACGCTCTTGGAGATCGCCCTTGAGAAAGATACATCACGTCCTTTCAGTTGCTCTACTGCAGCTTGGACCTACCAGAACTTCACGGTTCCTCTTGTATCAGGAAAGAAGTGTAATCTTCTGACCTTGACAGACTAATTGTCCCTCTGTCACGTTCACCTCCTATACCAACCTGATGAAGTTGCTGAGAGCATCCAACTTAGGCTTTTGAAGAGCGAGTGAGGAGCTCCTAGATGTCACGATTTGAAGATTAGGGGAGGAGAGGCTCTTGTACTATGCTGTAGAGGGGGAGGAAAGATTGTGTGTAGGGTCCATTACACGAGGGGATAGAAGTTGCAAGAACAATGCAAGGGAGATAGAAACAGTCAAGAGGGATAGAAGATAAAACAGTGAAGGAAATTGAATAGTGGAGGCTTAAGATTGCAGTCCAAGTGCAAGGGAGAAAGAAATGGTCAAGCAGGATAGAAGACCAAATAGTGAAGGGAATGGAATAGGGGAGGCTTAAGTTTGTAGCCCGTAAGGAACTATCAAGGTGAGATCCACCATAATGGTTGGCTTGAATTTTGATTAATACAAGGTGGTAGTACTACCTTGCATGGTAATGACTGATTAGAGGTGGTGGCATCTAAGATTACCAACCACGTCTGTGGTGGTGGTTAAGATTCCACCGGGCTGGCATTTTATTACCAGCCACCACAATGGCCTATAATTACTCACCTGTTACTTACCACCATCGATCTTGCATGCATGATTAAGTTGCCAGTGCAATAAATTACCAATCACCCGACTTGCATGCTCAGTAGAGTACTAGAGTGCATGGTAATGAGTGATTAGAGGTGATTAGGCTTCATAATTTAGTTTGATGGTAATTATTTCTCGGTGGTGGTGGCTCTCATCAGCCAACGTTTATGGTGGCTAAGATGCTGCCGGGATGGCTGTTAATTACCAGCTACCACAATGGCCTGCAATTACTCACTTGTCATAGTACCACTATTGGGCTTGCATGCATGATTACTATGAGTGAAGTAAATTACTAGTCACCGGGCTTGCATGCTCAGTAGAGTAGTAGAGTGCATGGTAGTGAGTGATTAGAGGTGATTAGGCTTCATGATTTACTTTTATGGTAATCACTGCCCAGTGGTGGTGGCTCTCATCAGCTACATCTATGGTGGTTAAGATGCCACCGGGCTAGCAACAGTTAATTAGCAGCCATTGCAGTGGCCCGCAATTACTCACCTACCAGTTACCACCACCGGGCTTGCATGCATGATTACTATGAGTGTAGTAAATTACCAGTCACCAGGCTGTTGAGATATGGAGCTCCACTTGTGATATGCCAGGGTGACCGTTGTGCATTTATGTCACCGACTTGTTGGCTGCAGATGCGGTTGGTACACTGCCCATGAATAATAGCTAGATGATAGCTATCCTTATGTACTCTAGTTCGTGCCTCAGTTAGTATGCCACCTTAGTTAGCTGAGTTTGGTTTGAGACCCACATATAGGGTTCTTCTATTTCTTTGTACTAGAGTTCTTTTGGCTTTCACAACTAAGAAGAGGAAAACTGTTTTCAACCTCCACCTTTGTGTGTATTCCCCCATTGTGTATGTGAAAAAGCTGCAAGTGAGACTCCTTCCTTCTCTCCTACTATCTTCACATGGTATCAGAGCCTGGTTCATGGTAAGGAGTGCAAGAAAGCAAACCAAGTTCGTGGTGTCTTGGTAAGAGGACCAATGTTGCTTTCCTTTTTCAAGTTTGGGAGCAAATCTTTGCAGGTAGCACAGCCAGAAAGTGCAAGAGTGCATTGTCGCAGATTGAGACGCCCTTCACGGTGTGGCGAGAGGGCAATATATACAAATTGGTAATGCTACTAAGTAGTGCTGCTACTGCCACTAATTAGTGTTGCAGCTACTAGTTGTTAGTCCTACTACAAGTGGTTGGTACTGTTGCAATGCCAATAAGTGCTGCTAGTAGTGGTACTCAGTGCTTAGCTTAGATTAGTGGTTAGATCTAGTAGTTGTTGGTGCTGCTACAACATAGTGCTACTAAAAAGTGGTGTATATAGTGCTGCTAGTCCTTCCCAGTGATGCTATTATAGTGCTACAGTTGGTAGTTGTTAGTGCTGCTGCAAGTGGTTGGTGCTGTTGCAATGCCAGTAAGTGCTGCTAGTAGTGGTACTCAGTGCTCAATATGGTTAGTGTCTTCCATCACATTGTAAAAATAATTTTAGTGCTATGTACCTCCCAAGGACATTCTATTAATTTTAAGCACATTACATTATAAAACACAAAGCAGGAGCTGAAATAAGAACACTATGAATGAGCCTTTGTTTCAACTAGAAAAGAATCCAATTAGTCTTCCATCTCCAAAAAGGCAATGTACACGCAAAAATGAATGATTTTTATAAAAGTTATTAATGATGTACAAAAAAGGTTGGTATCCCACTACATTTCAATACTCTTTCCAGCAGTTGTGTCTTATCATATACTCCATAATGTCAATGGACTCCTCATCATGGAAGAGGTTCTGCTCAAAATGTGCCATGTAGGACTGGCGATCCTCCATTTGTAGCCACACAAAAAACCATGGCGCAATGTTGTCCATCAAATAGGAGCACATTTCTTCATCATTTTGCATCTCAAACTTTGGAAGCACTCTCTAGGTTTTAGCTGGGTTTCTACAAATCTTATACAAGGAATCATCCAAAATAATAGTATTGGCTGCCGACAAGTGAGTGAAGTTGTTCCAGGTCATCGGCAAGTCCTTGAATAGAATGGGCTTCGGACTCAACAATTTTCCTTCAGAATCCATCATGAATACAGCATTGTGACAGTCTTCCTACGCCAGGACTACTATCTTTCAAAATAGTTCAGCAAAGCATGTGCTTAGGATGTTGGTCACTTTTGTTCTTCTAGCTGTGCTCCAAATAAAAACATCGAACCATGACAAATAGAATTCCAAGAAGACAACAACATCTTTATGAATAAACACGGTCCATCCCATGCACCCACCATGGCTTTCCATCAAGTGTGCATAGGATGGGAGTGCATCACCATGATACGACTCAATGACCTTCACTAGTAGGCCATTCAAATCTAAGATTACAGTTCTTCTTTCTTGATGGAGAGGCACTGGTACCACTATCGGTGGCCTCACTGGAGGTGGAGGTAGGAATAGGAGCTGTGGGTGATCCATTAAAGGGATGTCTACAGGTCCCGAAGGCTTTGGCTTTAGTCTTTCCAATATGTCCAAACACCTCTTGTGAATCCGATCCCATTTTTTTCCTTCCCTCTGTTGCCTCTTTTGCCTCCTAGCGATACATTTTTGGCATGCTTTCTTTTCATGGTAGCTGCTGATGTGGATGGCCAATTGCAAGCCTACTTCCCTTTTTACCACATACATCAAATCTTGGACCACATTGTCTGCTTCCCTTTCTGCCACATACATCAAATCTTGGACCACATTATCTGGCTGAAATACATCTGGATAGATAAACATGACAGGTTTAAGTACAGGATTCCAATAGTCAATCACATTTTAAATACAGTTTGTTGAGAGTTCATGCTCAACATCATGTGATCACATGTGCATAGCACCATCATGTGATCATATGTGCATAGCACTAACCTTATAGAGTGCTATAAAGGAAAGGGTTAGTTCCACTAACCCTAACCCTAAATGGGTTTGTATATATTCTATTTTTTCAACTAAATCTAGTGTACAGTTAGTCATTTGTGGTGTGCTCTCTAGCTGTGCCCTCTCTCCTCATCTCCACTCTTCTCCTCTCCCCTCTTCATATTTTGTCATGGTATTAGAGCTCCCTTGCCTTTCGCTAAGGCATTGCGATCCATATGAGAGAGTCTGATTGATTGAGAGATCGAGGGATTGAGTGTTCTTTCACTTCCGTTGAGTGATAGAGAAATCTCTATCCATTTGAGAGGAATTTCTATCCATGAGAGATTGAGAGATTTCCTTAATCTCCTTCTATTCAATTCATTGTTTCTTGAGAGATCTATTGTGAGAGAGAGCACTCTTCTTCCCTTGTAATTTGAGTGATAGGGAAAGAGGTAGAGACCATTGAGAGATTTTAGTTATTGAGAGAAAGTCTTTGAGTGTTCTTCTCTCCTTTTGAGAAAGAGTGAGCATTGAGATTGAGAGAGAACTAGTTCCGTGAGAGAGATTTCTTTCCTTTATTGCTCTTTTGCCTTCAACGTATGCTCTCCAATAAAATTTTGCATAAGTGAAGTTGATGCAACGCTTCAAAAGATCTACCAGCCCGTCCGTCGACCTCCCTGTTTTGATTTGATTTGTCGTCGCCAAGAAAGCTGTGCTTCAACACTGGCCTTGTTTATACGTCCATTCGAGTTGTAATACAGACTGGCTCTTTTCAAATTCTTGGACTAGAGAGCAAACTGGTAGAAGAATCATCTACACTCGCAAGTTGCAAGCAGTTTCACAATCTTCTGAAGAGTTGTGTCATCGACATTTCAGCCAAGAAAAAGTTCCCGCTTATGCTTGATCGACATCCACCGCTCAAGAAAGCGAGCTTCCAAGTTCCAAAGTCCAAGTTAATCATGTGTTGTGGAATTCTGATCGGTGGAAACGATTCAACAGAGCTCTGGCAGTTGAGGGTATGATGGTTAGTGATGACTGTTGATGATTCACGAGAGCTTTGATGGAGGGAATGGATTGGAGTGACTATCGCCTCTCTCGAGCAAAAGCAAGACAACAGCTCTGTCCATCGTTGACAGCACGGTACTCCAAAGCTTGCAACTACTCCGAACGATCGAAACTCCAAGAGTGACCCCGACTCCAAGCTCATAGCCATAGCCTTCAAAGGTGATGCTCCATCGACTTGGCAGCGTTGCTCCACAGGCCACAAAGCTCCAAGCAGGCGCACATCGAACTCAGGCACATAGGCCACTCTATCAACTACCAGTGCCCACACCATAGGCTCCAAAGCCCATTCGAGGCTCCATACACTTCGCCATCAACAATGCTCCACAACAGCAAGGCTCCTACATGACAACAAGTCTCGTGCTTCAAAGCGTCCATACGAATCGCAAGCCTCCTTCATCAACTCCTATGCTCTTGCAACGAGCCGCAAGCCTCCAGTGCCTTCATGAAGTCTGTGCCTCAAAGGCCAAAGCACCAATGGAGCTAGTGATGGAATCTTAAATATTCCACTAGAATCTTGAAGATTTCAGTGGCCCTCCTTTTGACACGTGGCCTTATCACCAACTCTATCCTCAGTGTCACCACACACAGGTTTGGTTCACAATCTACCGTGTGGTAGACCTTATCTACCACATCATCCTGCCAGCTCATCGGGCCATGTCACCACTGCCACGTAAGCAACCCCGTGAGGCTACCACATCATCTTCTTATCCATAGTGACACATCATTTACCACAGTGGTAGCCACGTCATCACTACCACATCATCAACCACATCATCACTGCCACATCATTAGTACTGCATCACCATTGCCATGTCATCTGTTGACATCACCTCAGTAGTGCCACCTCAGCTGTCTAGTCAGCACTGACCCCTGTAGGCACAATTACCTCTCCACAGTCACTGCATGTGACCATTTCTACCACCTCAACATAGGGCTCCAGTAGTACACCTCTTGCTAGGCACATGCCACATCATCACTGCATGTGACCCACAGTGACACATCATCATTGAGCACCATTTGCACTCCTTTTGCCCCTCCACCTAGATCAAGTCGTATCTCTTGATCCAGAAAGAATTTTAGGGCGCTTCGAAAAAGAAAGTCGCTCGTTTTTTTGTGCTATACATGCTCATGACATCACATGAACATTTTGGTGCAAGTTACACTCACATTTGAGCCTCATCGACAAAACCAATTCCTTCACGCACATTTGCCTCTACATCGACGCATCTGACCCAGCACTTAAAAAGAACAAAAGAAAAGGAATTAGTTGCTGTTCTTTCATCGGTCAACGGTTGGTATAGATCTAGATCAAAGTAGACTAGATCACCATCGAGGGGACGCTTTGAATTTCCCCAAGTTGCCAATCTAAGCCATGCCCAAAATTCCTGACTAGTACCTACTTGGAGTCAGTCCATATGCTCACATATGGTTTCACATCATTACATTACTTGAAACCTTACATTCATCAGTTCTATGAGCAGACTTCAGAGTTCAAAAGCATTGCAGAGATTGTTTCAGTGGGCAAATAGCATTTGATTTCACACACACATGCCACCACTGTAAAGCCTATTCGACTATCTCATGGCATCGTGCACATCATTTTAGCCTTGTAAAGCCTCTTGGCTATTCCTGGCATCATTGCCACAAGCCTTGTAATACAGATCAGATTTTATATATTACAGTTCTATCTTCACTGATGGTTCAGAGATTTCACTTGGCACAGTCAGTGTATTTGTAGTTGATTCATACAGAGATTTTCACGACATTTTTGAGTACATTTCTTGCACCATGTCGACTAGTAACCTTAATCTGGAGGCATCTGTTAAGTTAGACAACTCCAATTATGGTACATGGAAATATCGAATGGACACCATTCTTGTACTTCAGGACAAATGGGAGTATGTCGATGGGTCTACACCTAGACCATTGGCTGATCCAACCACCAGTAGCTCTACTCCATCTGTTATCACAGCACTGAAGCATGTTGCTTCGGCAAACAAAAGCGAACCAACTTTGTTAGAATCACCTCTCGTGCATGAGGTATTCTTGATTAAGAGTTTTTCAGATTTCAAGAATTCAAAGCCATGGTAGAAAACCAGATAGGCAAAAAGATCAAGGTCATGAGATCGAACAGAGGAGGTGAATACATGTCTTTAGCATTCATGAACTTTTGCAGAAATCACCACATTCGAAGACAATTCACATGTGTATATCCTCAGCAGAACGCAAGAGCTGAAAGGAAGAATGGGACTTTAGCAGACAGTGCTAGAGCAATGCTTAGTGAAAAGCATCTTTCGAATTAGTATTGGGTAGAAGCAATAGCCACTGTAAACTATTTGCTTAATTGGTGGCTTCCTACCGAACAGATACAGGGTATGACTCCTTATGAAGCATTCACTGGACAAAAGCCACACATTGGGCATCTCCGCATATTTGATTGCATAGCATATGCCCACATACATGATGATCAATGCAACCCATCAGCCGCAAGGTCATTATCTCTAGAGATGTAATCTTTGATGAGGAATCCGAATGGAAAAATATGCCCACATACATGATGATCAACGCAGGAAATCGGATGCGAAGTCACGCAAATGCATCATGGTTGGCTACAGTGAAGAAAGCAAAGTATACAAATTGTATGATCCCATCAACCGCAAGGTCATTATCTCTAGAGATGTAATCTTTGATGAGGAATCAGAATGGAAAACCTCACCTACACAGGAGATAGAAGCATTGACTTCATAGTCATCTACAGAACAGGTTGATGAAGAAGAGCAAGAATTTCCAGCAACACCCCAAGCAGATCCATAGTAGCTCAAATGGTCTACTAGGGAAAGCAGACCACTAGCCAGATTGACATATGCTTAGAAAGGCAAAGAAATTCAGGTGGAAACCACCAACTATGCTCTTATGACTACCATCATGGCTACAGAAGAGCCAGTGTACTTGGAAGATGCAGTAGACAAGCCAGAATGGCAAACTGCTATGAATGAAGAAATGGATGCTTTGTATAAGAATAATACTTGGGAATTATGCGACCTTCCACCAGGAAAGAAGGCCATAGCAAACAAATGGGTATACAAAGTGAAGTACAATCTAGATGGCAGTATTCAGAGATACAAAGCCAGATTAGTTGCAAAAGGATTTGCACAACCGTTATGGTCAAGACTATGATGAGACTTATGCTCCAGTAGCAAAGATGGATTCCATACGGTTCTTGATATCACTAGCGACAGTTAGCAAATGGAATGTGTATCAGCTTGATGTCAAGAATGCATTTCTCAATGGTTATCTAGATGAGGAAGTCTACATGCAACAACCAGCAGGTTATGTTGAACCAGGAAAGGAGAATAAGGTTTACCATCTCAAGAAAAGACTCTATGGCTTAAAACAAGCACCCAAAAGTTGATATAGTAGAATCGACAAGTATTTTGCTGATCTGGGATACATGAAGTCCAATGCGGATCATACTCTCTACTACAAAGTTCAAGGGGAAAACATTACTATTGCACTTTTGTACGTAGATGATCTGATTATGATAGGAAGCAGGGATAGCTTCATCAAAAAACTGAAACAAGACTTATCTCTAGAGTTCGACATGAAAGATCTTGGACTTATGCACTATTGTCTTGGAATTGAGTTATGGATAGATTCAAATAGCACATTCATGAGTCAGCTCAAGTATGTTGACAGTCTCCTGAAGAAGTTTCATATGGCAGATTGCAAGATTGTAGCCACTCCCATGGAACAGAGTTTGAAACTTACTAAAGATTTAGAAAAGCCTATAGTCAATGACAGATACTATGGGCAGCTCATCGGATCTCTTACATATCTGACAATCACACGGCCATATATTTGTTATGCAGTAAGCTCATTAGCATAGTTTATGGAAAATCCAAAACAGTCTCACTGGAATGCAGCCAAAAGAGTCTTGAGATACATCAAAGGTACAAGATAGTTTGGGATAGAATACGGAGGAAGTCATCCACGGTCGCATGGATACTGTGACAGTGACTATGCCAGAGATCATGACACCAGGAGATCGAGACAGGGATATGCATTTTTCCTTGGTCAAGGTGCTATATCATGGTTGTCAAACAAACAACCAACTGTTTCTTAGGTGCATGTGAGGCTGTATGGTTCAAAAGACTATTTTCAGAAAAAGATTACTTTGATGAGTCAAAGCTAACAACAATATACTGTGATAATCAATCGGCTAAAGCGTTGGCCAAGAATCCAGTATATCACTCCAAGACAAAGCACATTGATGTTAGAGAGCACTTCATCAGAGAAAGAGTGTTACTTGGTGACATCACACTATAGCATTGTGATAGAAAAAAAAATGTTGCAGACATCTTTATCAAACCACTTGGTAAAGAGCTATTCAAAAAACATCGACTAGCTCTTGATTTGACACAGAGGAAGGACATTCCCATTAAAGGGGTGTGATGGAATGTAATACTCAATCCTTCTTTGATTCCCTAGAATCATCATCTTGAGGGAAGGCCTACTTCATGATGTTGATCTTGACGCAAGGTGTTGAGAGTTCACGCTCAACATCATGTGATCACGTGTGGAAGGTGTTGAGAGTTCACGTTCAACATCATGTGATCACGTGTGCATAGCACCATCATGTGATCATATGTGCATAGCACTAACCTTATAGAGTGCTATAAAGGAAAGGGTTAGATCCCCTAACCCTAACCCTAAATGGGTTTGTATATATTCTATTTTTTCAACTAAATTTAGTGTATAGTTAGTCATTTGTGGTGTGCTCTCTAGCTGTTCCCTCTCTCCTCATCTCCACTCTTCTCCTCTCCCCTCTTCATATTTGGTCACAGTTTTCAGAAACAGTATATCTGGATATAAATTAAATATAGGTTTAAGACCAAAATTGAAAATAGATTTTAAATACAAACGATAAATAAAATTTAAGAACACATGTTGAAATACCTATTTTAACTATTTTGGAATCATTCAAATCAGGGCATTTTAGATTGAAGGACACTTGAACAACTCAAATCATCCACATTGACATTGATGGTGAACTAGTTCAAATCTTACTACATACAAGACAAGCTCAATGACATATAAATCCACGGCAATGTTCTAACACCCTTAATTGAAAGCACATGTAAAGCAGAGACGGAATTTCAATTGTGTAACCACAAAATCATACAACTCCCAGTGATGGAATTGCAAAATGCTTCAAATTGATAAACTTTGCATAGATCCATACAAGTCTCAGAATACTGAGTTTTGGCCAAAGCTCTTGATACTAAGCATGCCCAATAACAAATACAATGTAAGCTATAAGTCTTCACTGCCCATAGGGCCATCTGGGGCTACAACTTCTTGTAGGCTCTAGGCTTTAAGTGGGGAGTGTGTGAGGGAGTTGTTTTTGCTTTTGGACCAGAAGCACTACCTCGTGGAGGCATCAGTGTGCTCTGCTTTTCTACCGAGACATCTGCAAGCTTGGCAGTGGAGCCTACAGCAACTGTAGGACTTTTTTCCTTTTGCTCCCTACTGGCGATGGCTCCGAGACATGTGAAGGCACAGATTGTAAATTTTAGGCACATGTTCATCTTTCGACTCTAAAATTATTGAAAAGCCAAAACTGTCTCACTTTTCTCCAATCAATATGTCTTTTGTTTCTTTGCTCTTTTACTAACAAAACTCTGCAACAGGAGGTCATCCTCCTCTATAGAAACATCCTACCCTAAAGGTTCATCCTCCCCTATAGGAGATTTCTCTTTCTCTTTCTCTTCAACTGGAGGGGAATTCCCCTTTCCACTACTATGCGTTTCACAGACATCCTCCTTCCCTACTATGAAGGAGTCAAGCGCTTCCCTATGAAGGAGTCAAGTGGAGACAAATGGTCACCCTCAGACTGCTTCTGTGATGAACCTGCTTGAGACATTTGCTGCCCTGCAAGTAACAACAGTCAAGTGACTGAACGTTAACAAGACTTAAATGCATGAAATAGTCTGTGATAGTGCTTATGTTATTTGCAACTCTTGTTTGAGCTCTAATAGTGCTCTGCTAGTCCTATTTCATGCTGTAATTATGCTTTTTAGTGCAAGTTAGTATTCAATTAGTGCTATAATAGTGCTCTAATAGAGCTTTCTACATTTTAGTACTCTAATAGTGCTCAATTAGTACTTGTTAGTCCTCTAATAGTGTCAAATAGTGCTTGTTAGTGATCTAATAGTGCTTCTTAGTGCACTAATAATTGGTCTGACCTATGCTAGAACTTACTAGAGTTCTAGTACTTGTTAGTCCTCTAATAGTGCTATAGTAGTGTTGTAATAGTGTCCTCCAAGGCTATGCTATATCTTGATATAGTCCAAGTGCATAGTACTACTCTATTAGTGCTCTAATAGTGCTTGTTAGTGCACTATTAGTGTTGGTCAGAGCTATGCTAGAACTTCTTAAGAGTTCAAGGACATGTTAATCCTCTAATAGTGCTCTAATAGTGTTTTAATAGTGTCCTCCAAGGCTATGCTATAACTTGATATAGTCCAAGTGCCTAGTACTACTCTAATAGTGCTTGTTAGTGTGCTTATTGTTGGTCAAAGCTACACTCGAACTTCTTAAGAGTTCAACTATATGTTAGTAATGTAATAGTGCTCTAATAGTGTTGTAATAGTATTCTCCATGGCTATGCTATAACTTCATATAGTCCAAGTGCTTGGTACTACTGTAATAGTGCTATAATATTGATCACTTAGTGCTTGTTACTGCACTATTAGCATTGGTTAGAGCTACACTAATACTTCTCAAGGGTTCAAGTACATGTTAGTCCTCTAATAGTGCTCTAATAGTGTTCTAATAGTGTTCTCCAAGGCTATGCTAGAGCCACACTAGAACTTCTCAAGAGTTCAAGTACATGTTAATCCTCTAGTAGTGCTATAATAGTGTTGTAATAGTGTTCTCTAGGGCTATACTAAAACTTGATATAGTCCCAGAGCTTGGCACTACTGTAATAGTGCTCTAATAGTTCTTGTTAGTGCACAACTAGTGCTGGTCAAAGCTAAGCTAGAACTTCTTAAGAGTTCTAGTACATGTTATTCCTCTAATAATGGTCTACTAGTGCTACAATAGTGCTTGTCAGTGCAGTAACACTACAAGTCAATGGTGTGCTGGTACTTGTTATGTGATCCAATGGTGTAGGTCAAAGATGTGCCACTACTGTAATAAATACTATAAGTGCTATGCTTGAGCTCTAAACAATGGCCAAGGTAGTGTTGGTGAAAATTTACCTTCAAAGCTAATTGAATCATGTAGTTTTGTCTCCTCATGTGGTGGTCGATGTGCACCTACCACCAATGACCATGCAGCATCAGTTATTCGTTGTCCACAACCCGGATGCACGCACTCTTGCTTGATGGTGCATAACTATGCGAAGCAAAACAGATGGTACGGGTGTTTGCATTGCAGCATCCTGTACCTCATTATCATGGCCAAGGCCGCCAGCACAAGAACCATAAACTATCAAAGGGATTGGAATCCTAATAGCTTGCTGCCAGCATGGCACAGGAGGCTATAGAGTTATAGAGGCTTTGCTCCGCACATGCTGGACCATCTTTCGAGCAAACTCTAGATGCACCTCACATTCCCTCAGATCCACTTCTTGTCGGCATGCTTCTTCTTGCAAACACATGAATAACTAAAAAACCATATCCTAGGTGTTTGAAAAATCAAAGTCTTGCAAGCACCAAAGTTTGCGCAGGTGAGACCAACATACCTCTACAGAATCCACGGCAACGTGAACATTGCCGGAGCTATCAACCTCCATGTAGGCAAGCATGGATTATAAAGTTTCTATTCTTACATGCAGATTCTTTATTTCTGTTTCTGTTGTGGTCTCATATGCCTCCATGGCATTGGCCATATCATTCTTCACCTTCTGGGTTGCTGAGCTAACGCCTCAAGTTTCATGCAGCTAGCATTTTGCCTTCTCAAGAGACTCTACTACCTTTTTGTATTCCTCCCTCGGTAGCTAGCATATTTTCTCTGTCTTGCAACAGTACCACTGTAGATTTGAAATTCTCCAACCTGGCATCTTCTGTGCCTGGGGTTGGCCACCCTTGGCTGCTCCCATCGAAACAAATGCTTTTGCCAACAAAAGCTTGGGAAGCCAAAGGAGTTCTAGATTTCCTCTTGCTGTCATCCTTCTTGTTCCTACTCAGCCACTTGTCAAACTTTAGCTGGAGTTTGTCTTGATCTTGGACTAGGGAGATTATGCTCTCAACAAAATGTGCCCAAGCAATCAACCCTATGCTTGTACAACCATCCTGTCCATACTCATAAGCAAATCCTCTCACAAATGAGAGGGACAAATCTAGGTTGATCGGAGGTTCTTGATAGACATTCAGATGAGATTCTAGAAGTTGGGAGTACACCTCGGGCCTGACTAATCGACACTTTCTTTTTCTTTGCCCTGCCAAAGGTGGGAAAAAATAGTCAACCAGAACCTGTCCTAAACATCAAGTTTTGTGAGTTGGCACGGGTTTAGGCCCACCAATCTCAGGCCATACTTTGTGTGGAATTCCTCCTTGG
The DNA here is from genome assembly GCF_047967505.1 of Dipteris shenzhenensis. Lineage (NCBI taxonomy): Eukaryota > Viridiplantae > Streptophyta > Polypodiopsida > Gleicheniales > Dipteridaceae > Dipteris > Dipteris shenzhenensis. The sequence continues at coordinate 25,082,846 of NC_141601.1, forward strand.
TCTTGCAAAACACCTTCTGGCATGGAGTATCAATGTGGGGTGCTTTAAACCTTGACATTGCCCCAAAAAGTGAACTGAATACTGATATGGAGTGCAAAAAAGGAAAGAGATATACTATTAAAGACATAGTTAAAACATATATAGATTGTGTTAAAACAGTTAAAACAATTAAAATAGTAAAGCTAATTTGTTGCTACATGACATTCGACCAAACAGCTATGCTAAAGAGGATTCGAAAAGGCAAGACATAGAAGCTTCATCACCAACCAAGCTCTTCTATGAAGTCTTTATCTAATAGCATCCTATCTTTGCAGCTCATTTTCATGCATGCACAAGTTGAACATGCATTTGTATTGATGGATTCTATTCCTCTCGTCATTATAGAGGCCCTCTCCATTAGTTTCACAATGGAGGGCTTCAAGCTTATTTAAAAGAAACAATAGTCCTACATTTCGAAGCTGGATGCTACAAACAAGTAAGGAGCTCATTTTTATAGAAAGAACAGTCCTACATTTGGAGGAGCTCGTTTTTACAGAAAGAACAGTCCTACATTTGGAAGCTTCACAATCGATGGCTACTTCTGGGCAAGCAAGGAGCTTGTTTCAAAAAAAGAACAGTCCTAGAGCTATGTTATCTCACCTGGTGCACCTGCTCGTGCAAGAAGGGTGTCACTGGGTTTTGCTTGCAGCTCGCTCCAGCTCACGATCAGCAATAGAAGAAGTAGAATTCAGCAGAAGGGAGAAGAAGACCAGGAAGGAAGCTTTACATGTGCTGCACAGGGCTTGGTTCATGCAAAAATTTCATTTATTTGTCGCCAAAATCATAACAATCCGTTACACAGAGTTAGTTGGTAAAGGCTTTCACTCATCCATGATTCAGTTACATGCCTTTTAAAAAAAATTGTGGTAAAGGCTTTCACTCATTCATGATTCAGTTACACGCTTTTTAAAAAAATCTGTTCACCCCTCTACTAATTGTTAAAATATAACAATTGGGGCACCACTATTTAGCACATGCAAGTGTACCACCTTACCATGCACCCACCCAAATATTTGTCGTTTCAAAATTGCCTTTTCATAATTGTCTTAAGTAAATAATTGTCCTTTCTGCATTGATGTCCTTTCATAATTTTCTTAAGTAATTAATTGTCTTTTCATAATTTCTTGAGTTTGAATTTCATAATTGTCTTTTCGCTTCTAACCCGCTCTTGTGTTTGTGTTTGTTTCTGTGTTTGTCCAATCCCCCCAAATTAGACATGGGATCACGTCGCACATCTAATGAGTACAAAAACCCTCGTAGGAGGAGACCTCATGATATGTACTCTCCAGAGGACTTTGATTCCACTCAACCGACTCCTCAAGGGTCTACCCTTGCAACTATCCCTAGCTTGACTCTTGTCGGGCCTAGCACCACAACTACCCCTCGGGAAACTCCTTTGCTAGTAGTCCATGGCTTCGTTAGGAGTCCCAACAAGTTTGTCGCACAGATGATCGATGCGAAGGCAACGAGATTCTTCTCTCTGCTATCCTAGAGGGCCTCAGCTATTTCCTCTCCTACACCGACAGCTGAACCTACTCGAGAGCTATCTCCTCTAGCCCCTTTGACCAATGGTCATCACCTAGGCATACCCATCGTAAGGGAAGGAAGAATAGGAAGGGTCGAGGTGCTGTGGTGACTTAGGAGATGTAGACGAGTCAGCACACTCACATCCGTATAGGTCTCCACTTGGTCATGAGACCCATTACTAGTCACGTCCCTTGCCCTGTTTCACTCCCTTTGCTAATCCTCGCTTTGTAAGCGCTCGCAGTACCACCCCTCACTTTGGATTTGCCACTCCTATGACTCCTCCTTTCCCGCCTGAGGACTTGTACTATGAAATCACTAGGGGTGGAGAGATAATAGAAAACAAAAAGGACTCAGAATTGTTGGCCACCATGAGGTGATTGATGAGCCACCACTTCAAGAGCGGTTTATCTACTAACTAGCAGTACCAGGATGACAAAAAGAAGAAGGCAGTCATCGAGGAATTGAAAAGACAATACCCTAACCCCCCAAATTGGCATGTATGCTGTCTTGAAGCATCGTAGATCAACCTTGTGAACTTACATCACAAAGGGGAAGGCTAAACCTAGTTGGGCAGAAAACGCTGACTGGAAGTTTTTGAAGGAGTATAGGGACCAACCCCAAAAGTTTGACAGTCAAAGAAGGGTTGTGAGGAGACGGCTGGACACCATGGGTGCTTTGCACTTTGGTGTAGGCAGCCGGTTGGCATTTGAGGCATGGGTGGTACTTGAGTCTACTTCTTCTCATTTAATTTATTATTCTATTAGTTTTATTACATATTTCATTAACTTTATCATACTCTCATAAATCGGGCCCACAGCAAGATGCAATGGGTCTCCTTCCCATAAACAAAGAGGCGAGACGTGCATTTTGCATAGGAGCGAAGCTGTGGTTTATTGAGATGGAGGCACTGGGAGTAAGACTGGGAGCAATAGTTGATTGGATTGAGGTGGCTGCTTGCATGGTATAAGTCTACTCCTACTTGTAATCTTACTTTTTAAATTGTTTTATTCTTTAAGTTCCAATCTAATTTCCAATTCATATGGTTTCACTCTTAGGGTGCAAGCTCGAACATCCCATCAGCGGAGGTGAGCGGTGATGATGACGAGGCAACTTTGGAGGGATTTACCTTACACGACTTCGACAAGGGTCAGGGATCAGGCCAGCATGACCACGATGATGAGGATGACAATGATGACAATTTCGATGAGAAGAAGTAGTAGTAGTATTAGTAGTAGTTTGTATATACTTTGGCATGTATATGCGTTTGTATGTCAGCTCGTTTGAACAATTTTGTATCACCCTTTTTGAAAGGAAAATTTTGTAACAAATAAGGTTGTATATGCTTCGGCATGTATATGCTTCTATCTCTCGGCTCGTTTAAGTGATTTTGTATTGCCCCTTTCACAAGGGAAATTTTGTAATAAACAAGGTTTGAGAGTTTTATCTCGCCTGTGTGCTTGCAAACATTCTTTTGTAATTGTTGTGGCCCTGTTTAGCCCCACTAATGTTTTCTTTAAAGTTATATTAAGGGTCGCTATATAGCGATGCTTTACCAGTGTTGCTATATAGCGACATTTACCAGAGTCGATATATAGCGACATTTATTTTTCGACGTTAATAGCAACATAAATAGCGACCTTTGCACCTGTCAAAAAAAAACTTTTTAGTGTAAAAAAGGTCGGTATTTCCGTCAGAAAACGGCCTGTGCCTTGTAGTGAAGGATGAAATTTCCACCCTTTATAACACAAAGATCTAATGGACAAGATGAGAGGAAAATGCACTTCCATATGGGCCATAGATTTGCTAGTAGATCCAAGGGAGGAGATGTGTGCAAATGTCGCTTCAATCCGGGCCCTAGATTTAGAAGTAGATCAAGAGATGAGATGAGGGGGAAAGGCACTTGAATTCGGGCCCTTGATTTGCAAGTGACCAATCCAAGTCATCCAAAATGCACTTCAATCTCCACCCTCCATTAGGCACCTCCATCTCATCCATTGATCTTGGACTTGAATCAAGGGCTCATATTAAAACCCACCTTTCCCCTCTTAGTGAGGCCTCCCCAAAGTCAAATTTTGCCTTTTGGAGCCCACCAAAGTGCATCCACCATCCACTAAAGGCATTGTAGACCTTTGATCTATCCACCATCACCTCCATTGAAAGGCCAAGGTTGCCTAATTTCAAAATAAAGGTACCCATGTCAGTTGAGTCAATGCTATAGGTCCCTTAGCCCATGGGTTACCATAGTAGGTTCATTTCTAATTAGCTTAATCCATTCCTTATGAGGCCCTTTTGAGACCCCAAATCTCCCCTAATGTGGAAGTTACATAAAGAATCACAAATACATGGGGTAATATCACAAGAATCTATGTGAGGACCTACAATTACTCACCCGGTAGTCACCACCACCAGGCTTGCATGATCAGTAGAGTGTAGGTAATTACTAGTCACCGGGCTTGCATGCTCAGTAGAGTGCAAGTAATTAAACCAATAAATTACCTATTAAATACTAGTTAATTACCAGGACGGTGTCACAAGAATCTATGTGAACTCCTAAATGAATGAATTGTAAATGAATCCTAAATCCTAAATGAATGAATTGTATGACATTCATATTGTAATAATAGAAGCAAAGCACCACGCTGGTGGCAGTTAATATCCTAGTGTGCAACCAACCACCGTGCTGGCAACCACTTATCTTGTATTAGAGGGGTGGTCAGCCCCTAAAAAAGACCCGCGTAATATATATCCAAGATTTACTCATACATTTTTAATTGGTTTGAGGTTGAAGTCAAAACTTATGATTCCCCCTAGACATTGACGAAGGGCTCATGACTTTCACAGCAAAGCACTCTTGTCTTTTTGGGGGGCCCATAATCTGAGTCCTAGCAATGTGCATGGTCTTTGGACTCTCCATCGTCTCCCCAAAAAATTTGAATATAGCAAGCTAGACTGGTGACAATACTGAGTTGTACAAATATCCTCTTGCTATTAGCAATCGGCAATACTGAGCTGTACAAATATCCTCGGGCTCATAACCACTCAGCAATGGCTGGATGTAATCTTTTGGACTCTAAGGCTCTCATCGATCCTTTGGGTTGCTGGATGTAATCTTTTGGTCTCTAAGGCTTTCAGAATTTGCTGAGTTCTTACAAATGTAATCTCTTTTGTTTAATTTGAGGCTCTCAATTATATAAACTATTGTTACTTTTTATATAACCAATTATTGAATGTAGATGTAAATTCTTTTGCTCAATTTCTACTCGATGAATTGTAATTGATTATCTAGATGGCACCAATGGGCCTCCAGTCATCGTGGTGGCTCGGAATACTTTTGTACTCATTTAGGATTTATTGCAACAAGGACTGAAACACCAATACAATAAGACTACATTTTCCTTAGTTTAAGACCAAAATAGCACTAAAATAGCTCCAACAACCCATCGCCGTGGTTCATGTAGGGGGTCAAGGTACATATATAATATGCATGCATTTCCTTTAAAAAATTCAAAATGCAAGGGAAAAATATGAAAATTTCATGTCCCCCCTCCCACAAAATATAAGGTATATACCTTGAAAAATATGCAAATTTTAAGATTTGTACATATTTTTCATAATATGTGAGGCCCAAGGGGGGGTCTTTTGGATGAGGGGGGGTAAAACAAAAAATACACTAAAATATGAAAACCCATCTCCTTTCAAATTAGTGTAACTTTTTCATGTGTTACCCAAATTTCAAAGTGTGTAGACATATTTGAATCTCTTTTAGTGTAGAACACAATCATGTTAATTTGAATGATTTCTACTCATTGCATATTGTTAAATTCATCTCATACTCAAGATTTTGATAGGTTTTCTTACTAAAGGGAGTTGGCACTCCAGGATTGACATGCATTATACAATATCTAGGATGCCACTGGACAAATATGGCATGTTGATATGGCCCTTGCCTCTAAAAGGAACCCCTCAAGGGCCACATCATCAATTGCATTTTCCTTGGTTGCACAAGGGAATACATTTTCCTTGGTGCACTCATATATAACTCCAAGAACCAGCACAATGGTAGTCATATATCTCATTCTGTTTGCTAGCATGGTGGTTGTCATAGATCTTCTTCTGTAATAAGTAAAAACAGGTAACTCCATAACTCCAAGAATAAACTTGTTGGTCGCTCCAAGAAAACGTTGAATTTTCTTGGTATGCATGGGTGCACTGACCGATGACAAGTGGCAAAGCTGCTACAAAAGGTTGGGTGATGATAGGTGGTCAAACCAGAGACTGCATTGCGTCTCATTATTACGTCAAGAACTAGTGCGATGGTCTCTCTAAGACAACCTTGATTTTTCATGATCTGCATGGACGTGCTGCCCAGTGACAATTGGCAAAGTTGCGACAAAATGTTGTGCGATGATAGGTGGTCAAGCCATAGACTGTGTTGCATGAAGCAGTGCAGAGATGCATGATGTAGTCAGGCAAAGGCTGCACTGCACAAGGCAAGGCAGAGCTGCCATGTGTCGAGCTCTGCAGTGTTCATAATAAATAGATTGTGTCTCATTATTATGCCAATGCGGCATCATGACATCATGAAAATTTCCAGCGAGAGCACACGTCCGTCCCAAATTAAAAATCTCACCCAAGAGCATGTTGCATCGCAGCCCCAAAATGGCCTCGAAAATATGTTTTGCGATTGGCTACACCCAAGCAAACATTGACCCAAGTATGCTAGTAGCCATGTGGAAATAATGCTGTGGAAACTTATCCTGTTAGGGGAGAAATGTAGCCTTGCTGAGGATGTCTGGTGGGGTTACAATGTTGGTTGAGGATCCGCCCCTTGCCTTGTTGGATTTACCTAGAGAGAGGCCGTTTATATAAAAAAGAGATACAATCTTGGATCCACATTTGGAACTAGCGAAAGGCAAATTGGCTATTGTTGGACATAGTCAAGGAAAGATATGAATTGAATAATCATGAATTGCAACTGATGGCCAAAGTTTATAGTCTCATCCCTAAAGAGTGACGTTCCAACTTTGATCTGCTCAAAGACTTGGATGAAAAACTAGTGAACTCTTAGTAGGACTTCTTTGAGTAAAATGCCATCTAAACTAGCTTATAGGAAATTGTTTTCCATGCCTTTGTTTGATGAGCTCAATAAGAGTGAAGGTTGAGGGGGGGACCCAAGTGGTGGTTGGCTTGACTGAGGACGATGTGGGAGGAATGCAAAGTTGGTCGTGTGAGCTTCTTGCTATGGAAGACGATGCATTTATGGTTGCCAGTGGGTGATAAATTGTCTAGGTGGGTGGCGATGAATGCTTCAAAGTTCATGCCCACTTTGTGATCAAGCTATAGAATCAGTGAAGCATCTTTTTAAGTGAGCATGGACTAAGCTTGAGGATGCTATGTGAGGAAATATGGGTTGATGTTTCACGAGTGTTTCACTTCTACATTAAGTCTAGGTGGAGGATGATCTTGATGGGTGAGATAATGGGCCTTCCTTTGACCTTGACTACTTGTTGGCTGCACATTCATGTTGCATTTGGGTTGCCCATTGGAGTACTTGAAACTAGAAGGCGGTTATTTATGCTAATGGAGGAGCTTCAATTTAGAGGGAGGTTATTGTAGGTGTTGTCTACTTGCAAGATTTTGGTGCTTGCTTATGAAGACTAATGACTTGGTAGGGTTTCATATGAAACCTAGGTTCAATCCTATTTAATGTTTGAGTTCTACATATCTATGTAGGCCATGGGTATTGCTATACAAAGTTTTGGTTGGAGTCTATATAGGGTGTGACCCCCCCAATTTGTCTTTTGAATAAAAGCCAGCTCTTTTTCAAAAAAGAAAGATGTAAGCCATGTTTACATTGCTATCACATGGTAGTGTACATTCAACTAGCTCAAACTAACAAATTACGAGTCGAATTTAATAGAATCTAAAACAAAAATTATGAACTAGTTTCATGTGTGTGCCACTATAAGGTCATGAAAATTCATACACACTAGATTGTCTCAATCTACTTGAATATTAATTCAAACAACACCACTTCATAGTTAAGACTATGTATATATATATATATATATATATATATATGCGTTCTACTAAAGCCTCCTAAAAGCCATGAGCTAACATAATATCAAGGGAGAAAGACCACCTTTTGATGCCATGGCAAGTTGTTATGAGAAGATCTTTCCAATGTTTCAACTTATGACACCATTAGATTAAACATGATATGTAGTTTGAGAGAGTACAACTGATTTCAAGTTTCTTGTATAGAAGAATGATTTGAAGCTGGAACAACCTTATTATTTTATTGGTCACGTTGATAGTCATGTTGATGATGGCATCCTTGAAATATCCCTATATTACATGGGTCGTAAGGTAGCTAAATAAGATGTAATAAACATAGCTTTCTTCAGAATTAGCCATTCCTAGTGAAAAAAGTGGCCATAGATTGCTTTTACACTAAGAGTTTGAGGTGATTATATTTTTTTCTCTTTAACGGGAAACCATGTCAGCTTCAGACTATTGGTGATAGTAATGGTAAGCATGACTTGGATGCATGTCTTCATAGACAATATACCATGTACCTCACACTAGATTTAGCAAAAAGGCTTCCTCATCAAAGAGAGTCTTAGTTTGTAAAGCTCTTCATCCTCATTCACATATATAACTTTTGCAATTACGTTATTGTAAACCATACTCGGGTAAAAGAATTGAAGGCCTACAATAAGTTTTCTACATACAATACCTCACACAAAATATAATAGTGAGGATATGAAGCTTTGGCATAAAAGACATTGTATGTCAAGTACTTTATTTATACAATAGTGAGGATATGAAGCTTTGGCATAAAAGACATTGTATATGTCAAGTACTTTATTTATACTAGGATCCTACGTAACACATAATGGGTATTCTTGGGTTTCAAATCATATCAACCTAAGAGATTTCCTCGAGTGCCTATAGGATACATTAGAGTGTCCATAGAATTTGCATTATATATTCAACTTTGCCCCACCTATTTGAAACTATGTGTACTCAAAATTTCAAGTCAATACAAGTTTAATCTTATCTTCATGCATTCTAGTTAAATATGATAAAGTTTAGAAGCTTGCTCAATTCACATTTCATTGATTCAATCTCATAGCAATTTATATACATATACTATATTGAACAATCTAAGAGTATCTACTTTCCCCAAAAAAACATTAAAAACTTTTGTAAGTTGAACTTACAAATGGACCATTTGATACTATCCTCAAGTATAGAGGTTTTGTAGCTACTCTAGAATATTCCATTTAGTTAGCCATTCATGTTTAAATTTAAAAAATGAAAAACAATGCAACATCACTAAAATGTATACAATTGGTAATGTATCCATTACTTTATCTAAAACATTTTCGAGATTCATCGCGTAAAAATTGAGCATTTGTATAATGTCAATTTACTACATCTACTATTACACACATGTCAACAAATTCAATTTGTGCTAATACTACTTTTTTATTAAAATATGATCATGGTCTTATATGCTTACACACTATTTCAAGAAATGAAAATACACAAGGATGGGACTACACTAATCTTACTCAAATTTGCTACTCATATGCCCACTTGATTAAACACACAATTCTCTAGCTTTAAACCATTCATCCTATGATCCATAAGTCCAATTAATTAAGCCCTTTTACATAATATAATATGCTAAGGAGGTGTGACTCTTCATCAACGATATTTCTAAACTAGGCAAACCAAAATAGATAGAAAAGTAATCAACTTGGAAACGATACTTTCCTTATGTGATACCTTTTCCTATTGTGGCTTGTGATAAGCACGTCTGATTTTAGTTTCGATAAGTTCTCGCTCTTTTATGGCAAGAAATGGATAATCTATCGATTGAGTAGCTTAACTATTGAAATAGTTTTAAAAGTTAGCATTTTTCATGATTTGAACAGATGTACAAATGCGTCGAAGGGTAACTGTTCCACTGTAGACAGACAGAGCGCAGCTCACAACTACGTACCTGATCTACACAAATAAGCTGAACAATGGAGTAAAGGTCTCACCGAAAACAACAAAGTTGCAAGCTAACCTACAATCAGCTTTTCCCGGGCTAGCAAAAGCAACACCAGCTCAATAATGCAAGTACGATAAGCTTTCATCGAACATGGATAACCATACGCTAACAATTCTAACGAATTTTATGCACAGCAAGTTCCTAAAAGGAAACTAACATTCGAAAACTGCATGAAACTAACTAAACGGAAACTAACATTCAAAAACTGCAAGAAAGCTGTTTTCTGGAATTCGAGAAGGGAAGTCTAAGAAAGACGTTAAACAGTTCACAACTTAATCAATCCTGATGTACTTCCCAAAATTGAAGATTTGAACCTACTGCAGCAAGCGTTCTTGTTGTAGTTTGCACAAAAATTTGACGAAGTTTGTAGTTGCTAATTCTATCAAAAGTTTGCGGTCTGAAAAAAAAAGCTGATGCAACTGCGATAGAGCTGCACATGCATCAGAAAACGGCCTACTTCGTCATGCGAGAAATTACGCCCGAAAGCGTCTTCACAGCCGCTGCGAGGTCGGCAACTGTAATGGCTTTGAGTAGATCCATGTCGTGATCGGGGCCCGGCTGCTTATTGTCGTCCTGAGAATCCAGACCAGAAGTCATCTCTTCTGGTTCACCATTTTGTGCTGTATGATCACTATTTGCAGCTTTATGTCCTCGTCCATGTTCACGATCCATCCCAGCAGCAGGAGGAGGATGTTCGTCATGAACTCCTGTAGAATTGTCTTGGGCATTTGGTGGCTGAGGAGCTTCAAGACGGATTCCTCCACCACCCAAGCACACGGTCAGCTGTTTCGTCGGGACCCAAATTATATGGAACGAAATAAGAGCCAGACTGCGATAAGGCTCCGACACGGATGTTACCTGTGTTGAGAAGACGACTCCATATTGCTAGCAGCTCCCCTTCTCCGGGGCGTATCTTCCTCGCCCCTCCTCCTTGAAGCACACGAAAGCGTCGGGCAAGGACATAAGCTTTTCTGCGGAGCTGGCAGGGGGTGAAGCGTGGAAGCTGCTTTTGGCATGAGCTCCAGAATGAATTCCTGGGAGAAGGCAAGGCGCCATTACTCCCATGGAAGTGCAAGAGGAGACAGGAGAAGCGGAGCTCCTCATCAAGCAGCCATCGTGTCTGCGGAGCTCGAGCAGGACGTCTCCTCTCAGCCGGCGCGCCCATTTAATCTCTTTGATTCCTGAAACCAACCTCTTCCAGATCAAACGTCCGTCTCAATCCCGTCGACTGTTCGGGAGTTCTGACGGTCTTGCTAAGTTCCTCGAGCAAACATCTGTCGATCTCTTTTCGGAGCTCAGCTGTCTTCTGAGCTTGATTCGTCTCTCGGCCCCCTTCTAAATAGCTGTTTCTTTTGAGCCTTACCACTAGTACTTACAAGTTACCAGTGCGCGGAATTTCATGTGCTCTCGTGCCGCCTTCTCACTCGCGGGAAACCAATTGCTCATGAGTCATGCGCTTTGTGGTTGTGTGGCACGCCAAGGTCATCTTGCACCAGAGGAATCATGACGCATGATTGCAACAATGCAACTTCTTCTCTTTCTCATTGATCATTGTCTAGGTTCATTCCGATTGATCTAGAGCAGAGCTTAAAGGCTTAATACCACGTTCATCCACACAAGTTGAAACATGAAAGGCGAAGTACTTACCTGTGTTGATACAGATTCCTGCCTGAGAGCCGCTCTGCGAATAATTTCGATTTGATAATCACACCATGGATTACGCCTGCACTCTGCGGTCATCGTCATCTTGCCCGAGAGGAATCATGCATGACGCATGACGGCCAGTTCGTCTCTTTCTCTCACTGATCAGTCGTTCCAATTGATCTACAACAGAGCTTATAGTAGTAATATACCACGATCGTCCACCAAGTTGAATCATGCAAGGCGAGTACTTACAAGTTTGAAGTTACTACGGATCAACGCAGATTACTGCCCGACAGCCGCTCTGTGAATTTCGATTCGGGCAGCATCCATTGAACATAATCACACCTCCTTCACTCTGCCGCCAACCATGGGCACCATCGCCCAACTAATCAATAATAAGAATTTGAAGTGAGAAAATCCTGGTTTTCCCAAATTTAATCTTAGGAGTGGCCTCCCCCTTCTACAACGGGTCTCCAACCCGCTCTGCTGGGTCTCAAGGTCTGATCTTTAAATTTTGAAGTGAGAAAATCCTAGTTTTCCCAAATTTAATCTTAGGAGTAGTGTGACCCGTCTACAACGGGTTGGAGACCCGCTCTGCTGGGTCTCAAGGTGGGATCTTTAATTTCAAAAGATAAATTTTGAAGTTTAATGACCCCTTCCAACACTAGAACCGCTTGGCTTGGCTCACTCAGTGTAGGATTACTCCTTTTGGTATTGTTGTAATGCTTTCTTGCAATATATTTTGTCCACCAGCTTTCCTAAAACCCCCTCTCTGCTTTCATACATGGAATTTTGCATTACATGCGTAATGCATTGTATGCCAATGTAGTGCTAGATTGCAACACAATCTAGTCTTGGTTTATGGGATACATTAGTTTGAGTATAAATATATAGAATTCATAAATTTGTTTGAATTAAATGTGTTTGAGTATAAACGTATATGTGCATGCTTCAATAAACACAACAAAAGAAGATTTACTTAAAAATAGCATACCTAACAAAATATACGCTCTATAAAAGAGTACTACAAAATCTTACAAATTCATATATCTAGATATAGAGTGTCTATATCAGCTCCCCTAAGCAAACAACCTACGTCTATGTCCCACCCCACGCACCACCACACACGTGTGGCATTGTCGATGGTGGACGCCACCAACACCTGCACAAGGCAAAAAGATCATTTAAGAATTCTAATCATTAAATCAAGGAAAATTTATAAGTATATCTTAATAATACTCAACACATTAATTAAAATGCTTACGCTGTCGCACATGAGTGTGTATGTGGTATATAAATGTATTTACAAGCACAAAAGTCTTGGACCAATGGTCCAATACCACTGAAGACATTCCTCAATAGGCAAAGGTCACCTTGCAAATGAGAAAGCTTAAGGAGGCATATACAACCATCTACCATCAATACAAAGAAAAAATGAATGAGATGCACTCCCAAAAGATAATCATCTCCAAGCTTGAACTCCAATTGCTAGTGCACAACAATGAGACATTGGAAGACAATACCAATGAAACCCCACTTTAATGCACAACAGTGGTGTACTAAGAGCTTGTGGTTGCTCTACAAGTGGAAGATTACCTCAATGCATGCGTGCTTATCCAATGGAAGCAACTCCAAATCAGGATCATATCTACTCATCCAACAATCAAATGGGAACATCCACGAGGACCAAAACCCTATGCATAATTTGCCAAGACTTGTCCGAAGATGAGAAAAATATCTTCTGCCTGTCTACACATGCCAGGTTTATAACACTCAGGATGAATGCTTTCATTGCATATGTTTGCCTCATGGGTAGTCCTCCGCTCAGGGTTATTGCAGGTTTGTTGCCATTGCTACAAAGGCCATCCCTATTATTTGCAAGGCATGACATAACCGACATCCCACCCATGCAGCTGATCATCCCATCACACCAGCAAAAGGAAGTGTCAAAAGATGACTGGGCCTATCTCACATCCAACTTCCCATATCTAACCACTCTTTCTACCAACATCATAACCTCACTTACCCTTGCTGCTACCACCCTCTTAACCTTCCTTGAGATCCATCCTAACATCTATTCCCTCCATCATCTCTTTGCTGATGCCTCTCACCATTTTCAACTAACCCAACAGTCACAAACTTATGAGCCCCTCACACCTAGCTTTTTCCCCTCCCTTGCTAATCCTACCCTTGAGGATTACCAAGCTGCTCAAACCATTTGCCCAGTTCTTCCCCCCCTCCCCTCTACTCCCCCTTCCGCAACTAACACTTTGCCATATTTCTCCCCCATGTCCCAAGATTCTCTCCCTGCCCCATCATCACCTCCGACACTACTTGTGCTTCCATCAGCAAAAAATGACATAGTATTTGATTTTGAATATCAAGATCCGGATAATCCAATTCGTACGCCCATGCCAAGTTCCAATGATAGGTATGATTTTGATGAGATACCACTTCCCAGCAACCCCATCAAGGAATTTTGGAGCAAATACCCTGATATGAAAACTCGAGGTGGATGGACCTTGGACAACTTTCCTACCAACCTTCGTCAGCGTCAAATTAGTGAAGGTTGTATTAGCAAATTCGATCCACAACCTGATTGGCACCGCCCCAAGCTCTTTGATGTAATCTTCTTAAAGGAGTGCCTACGAGCACCTCCATGTCTCAAAACCCATCCCAAGTTCTATGTAGTTCCACGGTGTAAAAAATGGAAAGCCAACATGTACACACTTTGGCTGAAGATCGAATCATTAATTGGCCAATGATCGAACCATACTCTAGTGTAGAATGGAATATCCAAAGTACAATGGTCCGAGCACTTCAACAACATGAGAAAATAATGCACGGCAACATTGATCGCTTCCTTCACCTAAGTGCTATATTCTATAAAACATTGGAATTCATTCTGGAGGTCCCATGTTACCTTGATTCCCATCTGCCTCCACTCAGCTTTAATCCCAATGAAAGGGTCGATGCTCAGATTACAAGCCGACTCTATCAAAGAGTGATCTTCTTAGAAGCATGCCATATATCTTTGTTCGAGCAAATGGTGGATACAAGCTACCTAGAAACTACGCAAAAATTATATGGTGCTAAGGCTTTATAACTGGATCAACTAGCATGACACAAGTTCCACAGCCACTGGACTAAAAGCATGGCAACCCAGGTACGTGTTCGCAATCAGCCATAACCTGAGGACGGGTAATAAAATGGATCCGGGAGTATGTTGTCTCTGTGCCAACATGGACTTAGGTAGAACAGAATGTGTGTGTAGAGTAGTGGCAAAGCTCTGCTTGTACTTGCATAAGGCTAGAGATAATCCCTCTTAGAAATCCAACCTATAGGTTCTACATGCAAGTTCTACATACGACTTGTACATGCAAGTTCTACATATGACTTGTACATGCAAGTTCTACATACGACTTGTAAATGCAAGTTCTACATGCAAGTTCTACATATGACTTCTACATGTGAGTTCTACATGCAAGTTCTACATACGACTTCTACATACAACTCCTACATGATAGTTGTACATGCGAGTTCTACATGCAAGTTGTACATGCAAGTTCTACATACGACTTCTACATATGACTTCTACATACAACTCCTACATGTGAGTTATACATGCAAGTTCTACATATGACTTCTATATGCAAGTTCTACATATGACTTATACATGCAACTTCTATATGTAAGTTCTACATGTAGAGAGAGAATATGTTACAATTCCGAGAGAGAAGCTCTCCAACTTGTATAAATACCCCATAATGGAATGAAGCCCACACTCTTTGGGGCATTGTGTTGAGTTTTGCTTTGATATTCCAAGCAATTGTCTCAAGTGTCCATGCTTCCTTGCACTCCACGTCCAAAAGCATGTCTTAACCTTGCAACTCCTCCTCCCCTCTCCTTCAACCTTGCAACCCATCCTCTCTCTCTCCTCCTCCCTCCTCCTCCTCCCTTCTCCTCCTCCCTCTTCCTCCTCCTCCTCCCTCCTCCTCCTCCTCCTCTCTCCTCCTCCTCCTCCTCCTCCCTCCTCTCTCTTCTTTCCCTCATGCTCTTACACCTTCTTCCTCTCCCACTCCTATTCTCCCCCTAAACCCTTTGTTCCTCAACCCTTAAACTCCATGATCTACAAGGGAGACAAGTTCTCCACCATGTACTCTACCCTAAACCTTACTCCTTCTAAACCTTGGAACCTCCTAAATCCGAGAACCTCCTTCCAACCCTTAAACTCCTTCTAAACCCTACAACCCCCAATGAAGGCAAAAGCCTTCATTACCTCAATCATGATGATACACGTTCCTTTTACACATGCATGCACTTTGTTTGCTTACCACACTTAAGCCTACATCCCTCACCGGAACACGACTCGAGGTCCTAAGCTACACATAACACATATACTACAACCGACAACCCCGATATATCTGTAGGTGACAAAAAGCCTCGGAACCCTGCATACCGAGAAAACCCTGCTCTTCCTATGGAAGCCGTAGGAAAGAGCCAACAAGATACCAGCCTACATTCCATTTTTCCACCCTATTTCTTTCATTGTTTATTACTTGGTATTCTTGAGAAGATTAGGGAGCTAATGAAAGCTTGGGCATCACACTCACAAATGCTATTTGCATTTAGGAATATGTCTCTCAAGCTGTGGGCTAATAATAATTTGCACACATGAAATTTTAAAAAGATAAATGAACTAGCCTGGTTGCATGCGTCTTTGCTCACTCTTTTGAAGTAGTATAGCTCCCACTGAATGAGTTGACACACTTGGATTCACATAGAAATCATCCTCCCACCTAGGAGGCTGCATAATTAACCTTTGGCTCATGCATTCCTTAAGCAAACAAAATGCCTTATCTTTCTAGTCCCCATTGGAAAGATACATTTTTCTTTGTCAATAAATTTATAGGATACATCTTTTCAGAAAACATATCAACAAAGCGCTAGTAATACTTTGTTTTACCCAAAATGCCCCTCACCTCTCTAACATTACTAGGTGGCGGAAGGGCCATGATTGCTTGTACTGTTATGGACAAATTTGACCAAAGTAAAAAGGCATAAATATGAGTGTGTGCTTGTATGTGTGGCAATAGTATAATAAAATATAGAGTGCATAGGGCCCAAGGTTGAGGTGGCAAGGCATGACCATGTGCCACCCTTCGATGTAAGAGGACCCATAAGGTGTGTTGTACATAATCCATGGTAGTAATATTATAAAATGAGCACATTGCAATCTGAAGCTGAAGGAGAAGACCTTTCATGTTTGTCCAAATGAAATGAGGGAAGACAACCATGTTGCTCTAAGAAGGAGGAGATTTGAAAATGTCAATGTTGAAGGACCTGATAAAAAGAGATGGCTACTATCGTATAAGAGCACTCAACCGAGGGAGCTTATGGGTCATGTGGTTCGATCTATCCCAAAATTTGTGCTTCAAAATTTCATGGCCAGCTGGTAGGATAAGCAGTTTAGGACGTGCCTTGCCAATTTTCCCCATGACACTATTGTCTCTGTCATAGATTTTGCTGAAAATTATTCATTTCAAGAACAAGATGAGATACAAAGTCCTCATTGGTACAAAAATCAGATAACAATTCTTGTGCATATTATGTACAACCATTTGCTTGAGTCTTCTATGGCTGATGTGCCAATCTACTTGTTGACTCACAGGAGTACAGGTCAGTGCAACACACATACCATTTCTACATTTTAGATGATAGGAACATGACACCTTATTTGTGCAGCATGCTTTTCTACTACATTGAGAATGACTAAAAGAAAATCCCCATGCAAAAATTTTAAAACAACATTGGGTGTGGTGTGATGATGGTGCCTCTCAATTTAAATCAGCCCATGGATTCTACTTTGTCTCAAGGTTCAAATCCCTGACCAGTCTAGACATGGTGGAATTTCTTTGGGTCTAGCCATGGCAAGGGTGAACATGATGGAAGTGGTGCTGTTATTAAGCGAGATCTATTTAAACACCAATTAACATGCCCTCAAGAAAAGATTAATGATGGCCATGATGCCGTAACATGGCTTATGTCCAATCTCTTCACAGGTGTGCATTCAACATATAGTAAACAAAGACTTAAGAATAGTGTAGTATGCAAAGTGTTCCATGAAGTGAAAGTGGATGAAGTGCAAAGGAGAAGCCGGCATGATTGCGATAAAATTTAAGGAGTTCATGGCTTACATAGCATATGGGGCTTAACAACCACTTGATCAAAACAAGAAAACTTTCTTGTTTCTACAGTGCATGTATCATATACGGGATCATCACAATTGTGAGAACATTGCAATTGTAAGACATGGGAGCGAGTTCAAGGTTTCCCTCTATGTTCAGGTGGAGTGGCAAAAAATGGAGAGAAAAACAATGAATCATCATAGTTTGGGAAAAGTCTGATGACCTCACTACCTGTCTTGAAGAGGGGATAACTTTGCAGTTGTTGTTGCCTCTTGGGAGAATGAGGAAGATGACCCATACTTTGTTTTGCAGTGCACAAAACCTAAGCACAAGGTTTAGGAACCATTTAAGGATGATTGGAGAACCTATGAGAAGTGGGATCTTGGGGGGTGCACTACTAAGAAATTGCATGGAGTACTTAAAAAACCCCTCAACTAATTTTTTCCCTAAATTAAAACACCCCTCTTTACTTATGAACTAAGTGATTTTTTTCTAAAGTTATATTAAAAGACCCCTCCTGTTATTGTAATTCTTTTAATTTTTTTCAAAAAGTATAATTAAAATACCCCTTCTTTTGAATGCACATGGTATACTAAATTCTTTTGAGTGAACCGCTCGAGAGTGGGATGTAGTAGTTGGAGATTTTTGGTACAAAAAAACATCCAAGAGATGCCAGAATTATGAATCTTTACATAAGAGTCCTCAAAATTTTGTGTACTGCATTCACCACCTTAGATGACATGCTCACCTCTGGCCTCTTTATGGCTGTGCTGTATGAGTTCCCTCTAAACATCGACAAAGGCATCAAGATTTTCACAGCAGAGTACTCTCGACTTGTTGGGGGGGCCACAATCTGAGTCATGGCAATGTGCATGGTATTTGATCTCTCCATCGTCTACTCCATTGGCTCCCTAAAAAATTTTAATGCAACAAGATAAACTGGCGACAATACTAAGTTGTAAAACATTCATCTTGCTCAACGAGGCTCATAACCACTCAACAATGGTGGCTAGATGTAATCTTTTGGCCTCTAAGCTCATAGCGATCTTTTGGCTCGCTAGATGTAATGTTTTGGTCTCTAAGGCTCTTAAAAATTGCCGAGTTTTTATTACATTTATGTAATCTCTTTTTGTTCAATTTGAGGCTCTCAGTATGCATTGTTGTTAAGTTGTATATTTCAATGGTTATAGTCACTAGATGTAATCTTTTGGCATTTAGGGCTCTCAGAAATTGTTGCACTTTTATAAATGTAAGATTCTCTGTCCAATTTTTTCTTAGTAGAAGTTGTTAATTTTTATATAACCTGTTATTGGATATAGATGTACATTGTAATCTCTTTTGCTCAATTTTTACTCGATGAATTGTAGTTGATTATTTGGATGGCACCATCAAGCCTCCAGTCACCATGCTGGCTGGGAATACTTTTGCCCTCATTTAGGATTTACTACAACAAGGACTAAAATACCAATAAAGTAGGACTATAATTTCCTTGGTTTAGGATAAAAATAGTGCTAAAATAGGTCCAACAACCCATCATTGTGGTGGCATGGAGATACATCTAGAAAATTTTAATTAAACTTTTAGAAAATGCAATTGACGATATGGCCCTTGAGAGTTCCCCTCTAGGGGCAAAAGGGTCATATCAACATGCATTATACAATATCTAGGCTGCCACTGGACAAATATGGCATGTCGATATGGCCCTTGCCCATAGAGGGGACCCCTTAAGGGCCATATCATCAATTGGATTTTCCTTGGTTGCACAAGGAAATACATTTTCCTCAATACACAAATATATAACTCCAAGAACCAGTGCAGTGGTGGCTATCATAGATCTCCTCTATTTGCTAGCATGGTGGCCATCATAAACCTCCTCCTGTCATATGTAAAAATAGGTAACGAAACTAAAACTCCAAGAACCAATGCGGTGGTTGCTCCAAGACAACCTTGAATTTTGGGCAATGACAGGTCATCAGGCAAGAGACTGCACTGAGGCAATGTTCAAAATGATAGATTGCATCTCATTATTATACCAAAAACCAGTGTGGTGGTCTCTCCAAGCCAGCCTATGGTCTGCATGGGCATGCTTACCAGTGATGACAGGTGGCAAATCTATGACAAAAGGCTACACATTGACAGGTGGTCAAGCCAAAGACTGCACTGTGGTCAAGCCAAAGACTGCACTGTGGTGGCAGTGCTTAGAATGATAGATTGTGTCTCATTATTAGGCCAAGAACCAGTGTGGTGGTCTCTCCAAGCCAACCTTGAATTTTAATGATCTGCATGGGCATGCTACCGAGTGACAAGTGGTAAAGCTGGGACAAAAGGCTACACAATGATAGGTGGTCAGACGCTACGTAAAGTAGTGTAGAGATGCACGATGTAGTGCAAAGCTACCATGTGTCAAGCTCTTTGATGTTCAGAAAAAAAAGATTGTGTCTCAATATTACACCAGTGCAGCATCATGACATCAAGAAAAGTTTTAGCGAGAGCACGTGTCCACACAAAATTTAAAATTTCAGCTAGGAGCATGTCATGTCGTGGCTCCCAAATGGCCCCAAAAATAGTTCCGTGATTGGCTACACCCAAGCAAACGTTGACCCTTACTTGTTTTTTAATTTTATTTTGTATATTTATGCGAATGCATTCAATGATTTTTATTTGCAAGAAAAGGAGAATGTTCTTTGCTTTCAATGTTTTTTTTTAATTCTCTTTCTTGCCTCTCGCTTTGCTTCATTTTCAGTGATCCAAAATATTATAATTGTTAAATTTTCATCATCACATTTAATATTTCCACAAAACCACATCAGTAGCCATCCATGTCATTATATAATACACATGGAATAAATTTACATCATGAGTAAATGTCTCTCAAGCTTTTAGATATTAAACATAATTAACAAAAACAACCTCATGAGCCAATTCATATTGTTTTTATTACAAGAAATTTGGACTACGTCATCTACATGGTTCACAATGGAGTCTATAGACTTTTGTGATGCAACCTTTAAAGGCTGTGATGCTCTAGAGTTAGACTAAAACTCTCCTTCCTTACAAGCTATGATGCTTTTGGAGTGGACTCAATCTCTTCTTCCTGTACGAGTTGGGATTCTTTTAGTATGGATGCTTTGGGCATGGTTTGTATCTCCAACTTAGATAGAAGCTGTGATGCTTTTGTGGAGACTCAATTGTTTATTGTTCTACTTTGGGTGTAGACTTAATCTCAGCTACTTCAGTCGCATGTTGTTTCTTGATTATAGCATTTAGATCTTGAATGGTCTGAGCCATAAACATCTATAGATCGATCTCTATATATTATTCCATTGAGGGATATGAGTTCCATTCAAAAATTTCATTGAGGACTACCATGCAGCTATAGCCCACTCTCCACCCACAGTTGTGCCCATCCTTTTGTTTCACTACTATGTGTTTTTTGAAATCTTTTGTGTCTACTAAGTTACCTTGGTATTGCTTGATTTCTCCAATAGTAGACACCAATTTATGTGCCGACCTACCCATCAAACATATAAAAGGACTGAGTGTGTGTATTGCATAACTTTTAACGATACATAACATGGAAGTGACAACATATTAAGATAATACTTATCTTCAAGGTCCCAAACCACCAAAGTCCAATGTGAGCTACATGATTAGTTGATGGAGATTAGAACATATGGATGTGAGCCTATGTGAAGTAATGTTTCAAAGTAAAATCTTTGTGAATGGAATAGTATTCCACTTGATTTTTAGCACTACAAGCATGGATAGCTTAGTGATCTAAAATATGATACATGACTTGAATACCATATTTACAATTAGAATGACATATGTGAAAGTGTGTGAGTCTGTGCATGGGTGATATAGAGTGACTGATTAAACAACAACTAATAAAGCAAGCATCAACAAAAGATAAAGTGGTTAGAAGTATTTCTCTTCATCTTGTACACCATGATATAAATTTGGAAGGAGTCTCTTCATCTAGGATAAGAGCACAAAACTTGAGAACCAACCCAATGGAAATTATGTGAGTTCTGAAGTCCCATATGAGTCCCATACAAGATCAACCACATAGTGACACCCGCATCAAGTGAGTACTACTTCATGTAGAGTTGAAGACCAAGGCCACAAGTGCACACAACAAAGCCTCACAATTGTAAGTCTATCACTCAATATGTTTTCCAAGTGTGAGGTAAGAGGCCCTTATGTAGGCCACACTAGAATGGTTTAGTAGGATTACAAATGGGCCATTCTAGAAATGGTCCAGGATAGGTCATCCCATCCACCATCAACCACCCAACTAGCTAATAGACCCCCTTTTGGTGTGTCAAAACACACCATCTTTTCTCCACCCCTAGTGGGTGACCTCCCCATGCCACTTATGTATGTATCCTATCACTTGCACCAAAACCATGATATTGTTACACTTGCACATCCTAAAGTACAGCTATGGTGTCCTAAAATACCAAATTTAGCTCTAGAATGAACCCCAAAATATTCCTATCCTAGACAATGACAATCATCTAGTAGGACTAGAAATGGCACAACCTACCAACCACCCAACTAGCCAAGAGTCCCTTTTTGTGATGCAAAACACACATATTTGGTGGTCCACCCCTTCTAGGTGACCTGCTAATGCCACTTGCATATGTAGATCATATCACTTGCACCAAAACCATGAGAGCATTACACTTGCAAATCCTTAAGTACATGTATGATATTCTAAAGCACCAAAATTAGCCCTGGGATGAGCCCCAAAAAAGACTTTAGCCTAGACGAGGCCTAGACAATGATGACTATCAATAGGGAGGCTCACATGCATAAAATACATGTCTAATTTCCAACACAGAGTTGGATGGATTCAAGGTGAATACCATCTTTATGTTTCCCATCAGTTCTTGGTTCCATTTACCAATGAATATCTACACAACTATATACCTAAACATATTAGTATCCAAAACATCTCATTTATCTTCAATCCAAGGTGGTAAGGTAGGGACATAGAAATATATGACATTTGTCTTATCCTTATAATTAAAGTAGGGGACATAATCATACATAAAATTCATCTTGCCCTTATAGTTAATAGAGCTATTGATGTATCCAGCTACATTTCCATGCAGCATATCTCACCAAAATACCAAACCTCTACTAAACATTTCATTAATAAAAATTGATCATTGAGGAGTTGGATTGGGCACCCATACTTACAAATGATATTTTCATAGATGAACTTGGTGGTGCTCCAAGGTAAGTTGACTTTAACACCTTGGCTCCTGCCAAGTTGGTGGAATAATTCATTGGCATGATTATGTATATGTTTAGTTGATTGCTTGAAGGGTCCCATAAAGTTGAGGTCCAAGCTTTACAATGCCTCCCAAGGCAACCCTAGATGTGGTGGCATGTTATTGAGGTAAAGGCCTTCCTATACTTTGGTAAACATTGCATTTGTCAATGAGCATCTCGAAATAGGGTACTCTACCATAACCTCCTTGCTCATGGGGTAGTGCTGATCTTCATACTAGTCCATCTAGTCCTTGTATGTGTTGAGGCTAGAATGCCCAATAAAAATACTACTGAAAGAAAGAGAGAGAGAGAGAGAGAGAGAGAGAGAGAGAGAGAGAGAGAGAGAGAGAGACTTGCAAAAAGCCCAAGTCCCCAGGCGTCAACTCATACCATGCATCGCTCAATAGTACAAAAAGAGGAGTTCCTCCAATGTACACCTCAATGTTCCCTTTCCCCTCATTAATGCCAATATTCCCTCCTATGTGCCTTGTCGAGATACCACTCTATGTGGACATACAACAATGGAAAAATATCAATAGCAATTATCAGGCCTGCCCTGTGAAGATCAAAAACTTTTGAAAGAAGCCCCAGATGTCAAAAACATTGAAAGGAAGCACGTATTTAAATTTTCTATGAGGGATGGAATAAGTAAATTCTACAATATGATTATAGATTTCAAAATGAATCATCACTAAGACCTCCCACAAAAGGAAAGACAAGGTGGATGGACAACATAAAATCCCACAAAATAATTTAGCACTTAAAATGAACCATCACTAAGACCATCCCTAAAGTGCAGGCCAAAAAGAGGTGGGCATACAACAATATAGGTGCCTAGAGTGTCCAACTTACAACTCAACATTCCCTTCCAATGTTCACCTACTTCTCACTAATACAAATGTTTCCTCCTATGCCATGCCAAGATACCACTCTATGTGGAGATACCCCTCCTATGTCCCTAGCTCCCCTTTATGGTCAAATTGTTTTTGACCATGCTGCGTGTGTGTTGCCACTATCATCGAGCATCACTCATCAAAAGGTTGTCCAATTTGCTCATTTTGCAAGCAATTTGGACATGAAAATCAGCATTTTCCACATCACCCTTGCATAGTAAGGACCACCTATTTGTACATTGATATATTGAAAATTCCAATACATAAGATGTTCATGGAGCATGAAGCATATCAACCAGGAGAGCCAAGATATGTCCTCGGGTACCCCTAGCCTTGCATGGGATTATTCCCTTGTTTTGGCAAATGGTCCAGACTACCCTGGCAAGAAAATCGATTAAGTACTTGAATATATTTACCATGAATCTTTGAAAAATGGATGGCACATTTCTCAAGCTGAATGGCATGACTTTGCATGGGTAATCCACTTAATGATTAACGTGGTCTTTTGTTGGTAATGGATGGTGATAGATTTTTAATTGTATCCACTATAGCCATTTATGAAGGGAATCAAGACTGGGTCTTGTATGTCTGATCATTGACCTTACGACCGCTGACACAGACTTGGAGTCTTCATTTTGATTGTGAGCTTGGATCTAATTAGCTAACCAAGCATTGCTTTCACCTATTTGGTGTAGTCTTTGTTTATCTAGTAATCAACGACTCGATGGATTATTGTTGGAAGATGGTAGGGGGAAAATCTCTCAAGTCCAAATGTAGTCCCACATGATCATGTCTCTATATTCCTTGAATAGCTTGGAGCTAGGAGGGGGTTCCCCATTTGGCTAATTTTGACTACATAGGAATGTACCTCTATCTAGAGTTACATGGTCTCAATGGTGACTCACGTGTTATGGGGATCTTGAAGGAATGCTGATGGATCCTCCACTCCAACTACTCCTTGTGAGAGAAATGCAAAGCACGAGCCATCCGCAAGTGTCACCCAAGCGACTCCCTCGGATTGTTGCTTTCCCCAAGAGAAAGAGGGAAGAGGGAGAAGGGAGAAGAGAGGGAGAAGGGGAGATGGGAGAATAGAGGGAGAGGGAGATGGGGATAATGAAGGGGGAGGGAGTGCCAAACATAAAGGCACTACAAGGGAAACAAGAGAACACCCAAAGACACTCTTGGAAGTCTAAAAGAGGGAGCCTATATTCCAAACCTATGCATACAACAATGAAGACCAAAGTCAACCATTTGGCCTTTTATATAAGTCACCTTTTGAAGGGAGGGCCAACACTTTTTCTTATACCACTCTCTCTTGTCTCTATTTTGTTATAACCACTTGGGCCCATATGGCGCCAAGGCATTCTCTCGACCTCCTCTTGTCTTCAAATGGCTCTTGTGTTATCTAGATATGGGATTCAAATGGCTCTTGTGTTATCCTTTCCAATTTGGATGATCCCAATGCCTACCTCTATCCTAAGCCCTTTGAGGCTCAAAACCCATAAAAATAGATCGATTTAGAGCACTTGTGGCTCAAAACCCATAGGTTCATATCTGTCATCATGCTCCATGCTTCTGGTTGTTAACATGCCCCCCTTCTTGTTGATGAGACACCCTCAAATCCAACCACGCTAGAGTAGGTGAATGGAGAGGACTTTGTGGAGGAATGTGTAGCGGTCTAGTTAGCAAGGGATGATCCTCATCAAATAAGAGCAGAACTTCCAGAAGTGGGTGGCATGCATGTCCTCAAAGGTTTGAATGTGATGGCTATGGAGTTTGTAGAGCTGGAGGTAGAGGCATAGGTGACCCTAGAATTGGGAGGGACCAGTGTCAAAGTTGAAGGCAATCTGGTTGGTCAGATTATGTAGTTTGTCAATGGGCCGACTATGGACGAGGAGATTGCAAAGTAGCAAAATAATGAGTCGGTTGAAGTGGACCATTTGCAACCATTGCCCCAGGGTCAGGAACAGAGCCATAGGTATCATTGAATGACTAGATGCGAAAGCAAAAACCCTCCTAAGTCATTTCCTTGGGGAATTTTTATTTCGGGAAGTTGTAGAGAATATTAGGATCCTTTTGTTGGAGCTCTCCGAAGTGGGCCCAAGTCCATCATCTTTCCATGGGCATGTAGAGGGGATGGATCCACTGTTTGAGGTGTGCGTTGCGATAGTAGCACCAAAATTGCTTCTTTTTTAAAAAGGGGATGCACCAATGGGGTTGAAGTGTCCGAGTCAGTGACAAAAATGGGCACGTCAGGGGCTAAGTTGTAATCACCATGTGTGTGCTTCGGGTGGGTTCGCCTCCATTCATTGAAAGTCTAGGTGATAAACTAAGTGCGGGGGAGAACTTCCATTATTTCATAGAGATGGAGGTGAGAGCCTTCAAGCTCAGACTTCTAGAGATGTATTAGGGAACTATCAGGCAAGTCTTGGACGGATTGCAGGTCGGGTTGCCATTGCCGGGAGGAGGGGGGCTGGAGGGACATCATCATCAATATTTGGCAAAGGCTCCTCCTTTGCTTTCCCTACGAGCGTAGTGTCGATGGGCATATGTACAAAATGTGCCGGCTTCAATAATGTATTGAGAGCCTCATATGCAAAAGGTCGACAGGAGCGTTGGAGGAAATGGACGAGGAAGTCCTGTGTTATGTGGTGCTAGTGTTGGAGGCATTAGAGGAGTACTCAGGGAGGTTGGTGCAGGGAAGGGGAGGCGAGATAGGATTGGCAAGTTTTTGGGGGGGTTCGGCAGGGGGTGCCTTTGGTATTTTTGCAAGAGGGAAAAATAGAGTTAAAGATGGTGATTGCTTCCTACACGTCCTCCTCGGTAACATCTTCGAGGTAGCTATATGAATTGTGTCAACATTTCTGACCAATGACTTGAGTGAGTCCTGGAGAGCTTGTAATACCTGATTGGACAAAATGATAATGTTGAGGGGATGGTAGGCTGTGGAGCAATATGCAACTAGGTGTCCTTGCATTTGGACTATAGAATCCCGGCCATAGGTCTGCATCTAGTCGATGTCAGCTTGGAGGCTATCGGGAGTACAGGCCCATGGGCAAAGTTCGTCGGGCTTGCCTAGTTGCATCACTTCATCATCCTGTGGATAATTGGTGAACTCATTGATTATGCAACACCACATCTAGAAGGGACAAACAGATCGGAGGGATGGAGGAGGGACAAACTGGAGGGGTGGGGGTTACAGCAGTGAAGGATGGTCTAGAGGGTGTTAGGTGAGAGGGGGGGTAGTGAGGTCTATGTGAAAAATGAGGTTTTTTGCATGGATTGCATCGAAGTGCATTTGAAGTGTTTGGGGGATGGTACGTGATGCAAGGGTGTAGGTGTCGAGTTGTGCAAAGACCTCCTTACACATCGAGAAATCCTATCGTCCTCTATCTTCCAATGTAGATTCTTCTAGGTGGCCAGAGGTGTGCAGGTTCTCATTATTAGCTTTTATGGAAATGGTAGGGTCCCACTCTTGTGTGAGGATATCTTGAAGGGTTTGGATTTTTTGGTCCGGATCCCTCCCTAAGCCTAGCATTCTCGTCCTCGGCTTGTGCTCTTCATTCTTCTATGGTATGAAGGCTAGATTTCGCCTTGTCCAACTGGTCCATCATGGTTTGAACTAGGGATTCACTAGCAGAGAGCTCATTCTTGAGCTTTATGACCGTAACTTTCAGTTCTTCAACCCTTGCTCGATACTCCTCTTCTCTATCAAGGCCGGTTAGCCCGATAGCTTTTACGATGACCATGCAGGTGTGGCTGTCACACATGCTAGGTTGTGCTTGGAGGAGGGAGAAGTACAATTGGGAGGCTTCATCTTTCCTCCATTGTTCATGCAACCTGAGGAATCTGTGCCATTGTAGGGTCCACCGATGAGAGTTGTTGAGCCGACATGGTACTATAGCCTCCAGGGGTTTTTTGCTGCGGTGCATTGCAAAACTACAAGGCTTCTATGAGCTTGGCCCAAGGAGAAGAGGAAGAGCTTGTGATTGAATAAAGTGGGCTCTTGAGGTTGCACGAGGGTAGGGGATGTCCTCTGGGGGGCAAAGGCCTTTAAAGGGGAGTGCTTGTTGCAGTGGTGTGGAGACCAATATTGACATGGTCGCCTCCATGAAACTCCTCCACATCAATGGGTCTAGAATCATGGCCTTGACTGTAGGGTGTCAGGTGGAGGCCTCGAGGCATCGTTGTCTCCTCAGGAATTCTTGCACTTGATGGTCTTCGTATTGTTCATGCAATTGGCTGTCAAGTGGTC
The DNA here is from genome assembly GCF_047967505.1 of Dipteris shenzhenensis. Taxonomy (NCBI): domain Eukaryota; kingdom Viridiplantae; phylum Streptophyta; class Polypodiopsida; order Gleicheniales; family Dipteridaceae; genus Dipteris; species Dipteris shenzhenensis. Next base: position 25,110,743 of record NC_141601.1, read on the forward strand.
TCATTGAGCAGGATGGTTGGAGGGCGTAGGGCTTGGATTTGTTCTTAGTTGCTTGGGGTCGACCACTGTCTCCTCTTCTTCTACTAGAATGGGTCCTGTGGTTGCTTTGTCAAACATCCCATATCTGATAGGTGGCTGTTGCTCCAACATGTGGTAAAGGATTGGCATATACAGCATCGAATTTCCAAGGGATTTCCTAGGACCTCACTGTGTGTCTTGAGGTCTTCCCTCATCTACATGCAGAAGTAATCAGCCCAATTGGTGACATGTGGTGCTGCTTAGCTTGCAAGGACTTTTAGCATGATCAACTGATCGTGGTCCATGTGTTTGACTTGGGTCAACCACTGGAGCACTCGTGCTAATTTTTCCATCTCGGCCTTTGTTATTTTGGAGAAGTGAATGTAGCCCTTGCTTCTCTTCTTGTCATAATTGCAAATCTTGCCAAGGGCCGCGTGCAAGAATTTCTTGTGGAGTACTGGTCTGCAATGATGGGGAGGGAAAAGGCAGAGCGCACCAAATTAACATTGAGGTAGTAGAAGTGGGGGGTGCCTGTTGCATAACAGAGAATGCCAACATTGGAGTTTGAGTTGTAGTCATTTATGAATTCCCCGAGCAGCTTCATGTCGAGGTGACATGGCAGACGGTCTGCACAATGGGGTTGAGACCTGTTATAACAGGGAGGCTTGTACCTCTGGCTCCTTGAGACATTGGTACGCGGCCATGTTGTGGTAGTAGAGGGTGTAATCATGCCCCTCATACATATACTTTGAGTGGATGGCGCAGCCATTGAGTTGTTGGATCCATATTTCTCCTAGCGGTGAGAGTGTCATGGACCTCATGACCTTGTACTCCCCCTTTGTTGGAGCTAGCATGCGTTTCCAGGATGATTGGGGGGGGGGGGCTACAGTTGCTACTAGCTGTGCTTGGGAGGCCTGCTAGGTTGAGATCTCCTCTTTGGTTTGGAGCTCCTCTATCAAGATGTTTGATGGCATTCTGATAGTCCCGAAGGGTGTGCTTTGGGATTAAAAAGTGCCAGTGGGAAGTGGATTTGGGGGGTGGAGGCCGAGGTCCTATTCACATTTAAAGAACTCATTGTCGAGACCCATGGGTAAGAAAGAAGGAAATGGGTGATAAACGATTTGGTGGAGGACGAGGTTGATGACATCCAAAGGGTGGCTGCAAGGTAGTATGAGAAGGGGGCTGTGGGAAATCTGGTAAAATTTTGGTAGAGTTTTGTTGTTTTTGCTATGGCGACAATCCAGGGGGATAGGGTTCCTTTTTATAGTTTTTGATATCCCAACTAGGGGGATAACATAAGGTGGCAGGTTGGTGGGATGGAAGGAAGGCAACGGGTCGACGGGATGGAAGTAAGGCGATGGGTCGGTGGGATGGGAGGAAGGCGATGGGTTGGCACGATGGGAGGAAGGCGATGATCCATTGAGATAGCTATAAGGCAACAATCCATGGGGATAGTTGTAAGGTGCCGATCCCCAAACAATCTGTGGGGATAGCTATAAGGCGCCGATCCTTGGGGATAGCTCTAAGGCGATGGGTCATCGGGTTGACAAATGTCAGAAATGCTGAGAGGGGGAAGGGGAAAAAAGAAAGGAAGGGGGTTGTTGATGTTGAGGGTGTTATCCTAAGGGAAAATTGGGGTGCATGTGGGTGATATGCCTAATGTACAGACTCACCTAGACCTAGACCTAGACTTGATGATTATGTGGAATGCAATGGAGATGAATGCTAAACATCAGCATACCGCGTCATCAGTCAAAAGTAGAGCGTGTGTTCAGTTTGTGCATCATTCTAGTTTTTAGGTGTGTATCGATGTTGCGGCCTTCACTTTGATGGAACACTCTCGGGGTAAGGCACATGGGTTCTTGTGTCGCTATAATCAAAGCAGAAATAGGTTCTTGTGGTACCACGATCCTTGATGTGGCAGGTGGGTTATGCTCGAGTAACACCTCGGGTGCTCCGTTGAGTAAAGTATCCTTTGATGGCATGAGGAATGTTCTTCTATAACCACACCACTTTTAGGGGTCATTTATTGTGTTGCTTCCTTGGGGACCTTAGCGGCCTTCTCCTTGAGTTGTACCATATGTGGAATCATGACAATCCTTGGGCTTGTAGACCTTTTCATCGTGCTAGGCTCGAGGGTAGGTTCTTGTGGGACTGCATCAAGAGTTGACACAGGTTCTTGTGCTACTACCTTATGAGTCCGAGCGAGTTGAGGTCGCGTATTTGGTGTCATTGGAAGCCTTTGAACCCAAATGTATCGCTCGCCTTGATAGTAGCCCTAGGCTTCCAAGAGCTTTGTTACAACCCAACGCTTGTGAAACTTCTATTCGAGGGGTGTTGGAATTTGACACTCCTGGTGAGGTGATTAGTGACGTTAAGCTCTACTCCTTGATGGGATTTCCCGTGTTGGCACGGGACACGAAGGTAAAATCAGCAGCAAAGTGACCACCTGCTATCTCAAAATGGGCTTCTTTGAGCACGTCGATATATTCGTGTTCACACACGCACCTACACATGATGCCTTTCCGCATGCGGTAGAGTTGGCCTGCAAAATTAGCTGATATGGTGATGTGTCCTTAATGAGTTTGCAGGCTATGTCCCTCTTGAGGGCCTTTTTCCCAAAGGCAACTTGTTTACTAGGTAGTGGCCTATTTCGGCTGCCCATTCTAGAATTATGTTAATGAGAAATAGGGGAGCATCTAAGAGGTCATCCTCGACTCCTATTGGAGCTTTCCCATTGGGAATCCTTGAGAGGTGGTTGGCTAGGACGTGGGTCTTTCCTTTACGCAATACGACGGTGAATTCTAACTCCAGAAGGATTAGCATCCACCTTGTGAAGTGTCCCATCATGCAGGCTTGTTACCCAAATACAGTAATGCTTGATGATCAACAAAAAGACGAACTTGTTGGCTAACAAGTGATGCCTGAATTTCTTAATTGGGTAGACCATGGCCAAGCCTTCCCTATCTGTTGTCGTGTAATTAACATCAGCATCGTTTAATTTTTGACTGGCAAAGTACATTGGGTAGTCTAACTTATACTCCCCTGGTTGGGCTAACACGTATCCGATGGCAAAGTTTGAGGCATCTATGTGGACCTGGAATATTAGATTCCAGTTCGAGGCCCGCAATACTGGTGCTGTGTCCAGAGCTAGCTTGAGGGTTTCAAATGACTTTTTACATTCGTCCGTCCACTCAAATACTACTAATAACAGCTTGTACAATGGCTAGGCTATGTCTATGTAAAATAGGATAAATCTTTGATAATAGCCCATATGGTCTGTAAACCGCTGCACTCCCTTGGCATTCGTGGTGGGAGGCAACTCTAGAATGAGCTTGATCTTGTTGTAATCCATGGAGATGCCATTCTTGGACACTATGTGATCAAGAATCATGCCGTGTTTGATCCATAATTGACACTTGAAAGGATTCGGGGATATCCGATACAACCTACACCTCAAGGACTAGTTTCAGGTATCTCAGGTGATCAACACATGGAGTTCACGCATACGTCATCCAAGAAGACTTCTACGAAGTCCCTTAGGTACTCCTTGAAGATGGTGATCATCAACTATTGAAATGTGGCGGGCGCATTAGTAAGTTCAAATATCATTACTTTGGCCGCATACACACCCCACTCAGTTGTTTTGCGAAGACAGTTTTATGTTGATCCTCTGAGGCAATGGATACCTAATTGTATTCCAAGAATCCATCTAGGAAGTTCTAATCTTCCTTTGAGGCTAATCTTTCTAGAACATGTTCCGTGAAAGGCAACGGATAGTGGTCCTGCCTTGTAGCGGCATTGACCTTTTCAAATCTACACAAACTTGAATCTTTCCATTCTTCTTCAGGACTATCACAATGGGTGACACTAGTCTATATGCTCTATCTCATAGATGAATCCCGCATCTATGAGTTTTTTATCTCCTCCGTCACTATGAGCACATATTTGGGATTCATAGGATAGGGATGTTGGTGCACTAAACATCATCTAGCATGGGTATTGTGTGCTACACGACTTCAATGCACACCCTTCACGTCTGTGTACTTCCAATCCATGTGGTCCTTGTACTCGGGGGTAATTAAAGCACGCTCCTTGTTGGGGGTGAGGTCATCTGCTATGTATAATGGTTGTGGGTCCACCTCATTTACTTCCTTAACCTTAGATGGGCTGTTGTAAGTACCCTTCTTCTTGGGTTCTTTTGGCCTGCTGGTATAAGTGTGAGCCTTGTAATGGGAAGGTTCCTGTTGTAGGTCCTCCTTTTCTTCATCCTCCTCCTCCGCTTCCCTTGGGGTGGTGTCCCTCTTGGCCTTGGTGGGAGCCTTTGGGCTTTTGGAACTTGCGAGTTTCGGACCTAAGGGGGCTCCTTCATGGCACTTATGGAGCCGACTGGAGAGGTAACCTTACTCATATTCGATCCCCAATCGGAGGAGAACTCGTGGTGAGAAGTAGTGGCACCCACATATGTTAGCCAATGGAGGTCCAATTTGACCCTTACTGTCCCTCTGCTCACCTCGTGGGGCATGTTAAACATTCTAAAAGGAACCATCATACTCAACTCTTCATGCTCAAGGATTGTTGTTTGGAATCCTATTCTTTCTAGGACGTCAATGTTTGCCAGAATTTGCATCCAATTCTAAGAGCTCTGGCTCGGAGAGAGGGGCATACCAAAATTCATTTGCCTCTTTCTCGTCACCTTCTTTGTCACAAGTTGGGAATAGTTTCACGGATGCAGTCCTCTCCGTTGTGTCAGATTCTGCAGCAAATAGTTGTCCTGACAATGGGTGGAGCCTTGTATGTACACAAGTCCACTCGCACGATTTTCTCCTCATGCCATAAATAGATGTTTTCTGTGCGCCAATCATGTACGAGTCCAGACATTTGCAAGAAGGGCCTGCCTAGGATGGCTTCAAATCCGGACTGCTGGTAGCTAAAGTCCATGACCACAAATAGAACGGGGTACATGAAGCCAAATACTTTGACATTAATACCCGTGAGAACTCCCAAGGGTTTGGTAGCTCCGCCGTCGGCTAGATTTACCACCAGATGGGTGTGCTCAAGAGAAGGTTTTCCCCACCTCTCCCAACATTCCTTGGTGCAAACACTCACTCGCTCCCCCATCCAGGATGGTGTCAACCTTCTGGTTCTGGTAGGTTATGGGGATAGCTGCATTAGTATCATCGCCTTTGAATTACTGGCCTAACTTATTGATGGGGACCTTGGGAAGGTTCCGTCTCTCCTCCTATGGTTGGTCGACTTCGAGGTGGTAGGACCATGGGGCAAGAATTGCCTATTCATCCAATTTGAGAGGTCTCGCCAAAGAGTAGGATTCCCTCTTAACAAGGATGTGATTGGCATCCTGACCTCTGTAGAGAGGAGGGAGCTAACCCGGCACTATCGCATGGTTCCTAAGAGGTCTCCCTACCTATGGATAGCGGATCCTCGAGACCGTAGAGGTCTCCTTCCTCTCTTAGGTTCCACAACACTGGGTCCTCCTGGAACATCCGTTGCACCAAGTCCGGAGCCTCTAAGTTGCCGGAGCTGTTGCCGGAGCTGGATAGCTCCTCTTCCACCCTCTCTGGCACCCTAAGTTCCTTTTCCCCTCTATGAGTGGTTAGGTGGTCCGGGTGGGTGGTATCTGACTCCTTGTTGACCTTGAGCCTATGCTCAAATTTCTCTTGGCATGCCCGTACCAAGTTCTAAGCGTGTATTGAGCATTGTTTCTCTAAGGCTGGATCTGTATATGCTCCCTTATAAGAAAGCAAAGAATCTAAGAGTCTATAGGCAATGCCTAGACTAATGGTATTGATGAAATTCGATGACAAGCATCAATTTGATATGTGATTAGTCTCAAGGTTTGGTTCTTTTATTTTTAATCATCAAACATGAATCAAAATGAATATAACATCAATCATTTGGGCTTACCAAGGGTCAATGTGCAATCATTTCAAGTTCTATCTTAACTTTTAAAATGATAAGAACAAGAAAACCGTTAAAATCTAGGAATGACAAACTCTTTAATCAAACCTTCAAACCTTTCCAAGGTCTTTGATAATATATATCCGGGTACTTTCCATATCTCCACAGACAAAAATCCTTTGAAGCTTGTTTATACCTAGCTTTGGTTGTCCCATCATTCATCTCCCTCTTATAAGAAACCCACATACTTGCACTAATACTAGCTATTTAATTCTCTTTTTTGTTGTAAGGTCACCACCTCTCACCCTATCTAACAGTCTTGTCATGCTTATTATTATAATCACTTCCTTGCCACAAAAATTTCTTTCAATACTCATTGCATTTTGTAACTTGTGATGTAGAAAAGGACGCTATTTCTCACAAGTAGCAAGACCTATTAAATTACACGGTGTAGCAGAACAGAAACTGAACAAAGAATAGAGAGTACACAGGAAACTGGAGATGAACAAAATTGTCCTTCAATACTGATGTAGTACAGATGATGGCTCCATCCACGTGCACTCCCACAGTGGAGCTTAGATGGTGATCTAGATAGATATTCCTTGCATCCTTGTGATGACCTTCAAGGGTATCCCTGCTATTTGACCTTGTTCAATACTCAGCAAATTGATGCTAGTACTCTTGGGCGGGGTGACCAGAGTTGCTGGTCTCCTCAAGGGACAATCCTTGAATAAATGCTCCCACTCTACACCCAACACACAAGAGCGTGGGGCTTGTTGTGGGTGGAACCACTGGGGTAAGATCCCTATATGGACAGTCCTTTACAAAATGCATCCCTTAGCATTTAAAGCATGACAAGAGAGGGTTCGTTGAGCCCTTATACGGGCATTTGCTTGCCTGGACCTTGGCAAGTATAGCATTGGATCGGGGGCCTTTGGACCATAGAGATCATGTCTCTTACCCTTGCGTCCACGGGCATTGTCTGGAACACTAGGACATGTTGATCCTTATGTAAGAGCTACTGACTATGATGCCACTTCCCTCCTCATAAGGGTAATATTCGGGGTGTCCATGATCATGTTCCGTCTCCTCCCAATCATTGGGTACTTCTTCCACCAATACTTGGTTGACTGGAGTTATACAAGCTAGGGGCGGTTGCGGGCCTAGTATAGGTGGCGGGAAGAGAGCCTGTTGTGCCCTATATTTCCTTGGATTGGCTAGAGGGCCGCCTTGTGCATTCATCGGGTTGGGTGGGTTCGTCAAGGCTAATGGGGTCTTCTTTCATAGATCGATTGGGGAAGGACCTTCAAAAATTAGCATTGGGAGGTGTCCTGGTTTCCCCATATATAGCAATGTGCACAGTAGAGGGCTTGCCTTATCGTGAGGCGGTGGCACTCATTGGAGGGGTGATTTCCATTTCATACCCCACACCAAACATTGTCCCTCATGGGAAATAAGTGGGGGTTACTCGGTGTTTCCTTGGATGTTTCTGACTTCCACTTCTGGCCCAACCGATTCAGTAGGTAGGAGGCCAACCCGCTCATATCCAAACCCTTAGGTTCGTTGTTCTCCTTCTTGGTAGGCTCCATACTAGAAGACCTTACCGATTGTGATACCTCAAATGGAGTTTTAGTTTTGTCTTGGACAACCTTCTCCAACATATTATCGCTTATACGGATGGCTACTTTGCTGCAGAGTTCGAAGGAAGTGGGATTCATAACCATTAAATGGTCATGCCGCTTCCAGTCTGCCAATTTTGATGAGAAAGCATGGCAACAATCGTTCTTTGCTCATCCTCTCATGTGGTTCGCAGTAGCAGGAATTGAGGTGTTTGATCCTAGCTATGTAATCTCAGAGGGATTCCTTATCATTCTGATTCACCTCATATAATTGATTAATCGAGATCCACTTATGACCACTAGGGGTGAACCCTACGATGAAGGCCTTCCGTAACGCCTCCCAGTTGACTTTCTCCTCTAGACTGAGGGCCATGTACCATTAGCTTGCCTTGCCATCCAGGCTGAGGCCAAATTCATTTACCATTTCTAGATCTCTAGGAGCACCGAATGCTTCGTAGATGTGCTCGAATCGCTCCACGTGAGAGACCGGATCTCCTTCCCCAAGAAATTTAGTTAATAATTTGGAGATGGCTATGGGTCGACTCCTAGAGGGATTGGTGACCCCTGCTGGGAATACAGCTGCAGCCGGGGGGGGTGTCCCCCCTTCCTAGTGCGTTCACTAGGATGCATATCGCCTCATCCCATAGCATCTTTTGGGAAACTTGTGGAGGTGGCGTTGTTGTGGGCCTAATGGATCGTAGAGGGGGCCTCAAGCCTTGCCCTGGTGGTGGGATCCATTGAGTTGCCGATACTGATTATGGGGCTATAAAGCATGTTGTCTCGTACATCGGAGTTGTAGCTACGGGTGTAAACTGTCGACCTCCAAGAGGAACCGGGCTACCAGGCATCTGCACGGATGTTCCTTGCATTGGTTAGTAAGGTGGAGCTTGTGAGGCCACATAGTCGGCAAATGTTGGGGCCCGAGGGCACTTGAAAGGTCAGAAGTTCATAAGAGTTTCCCCCATGGAAGTCTCGTGTGTTTCCTCAGCCAAGGTTTCACCCTGCAAAGTCCCTCATCCATGGGTCTTCATCCTCCATGCACCAAAGTCAGGGTGCCCTATGAAGACTGTGAGTCCTGAGTCCACAAAGGCAACCTTAGTCCCTACATGTGGCTCAAGAACTAGTCGTTGGCCTCCCCTTTCCGTGGACATACGGGCAAAGGGGTTCTCCATTTTCTTCTGAATCCGTTTGGCCCAACCGTCCAAACATGTTGGATATCGTACCTCTTAACCTAGAGGCTACGGAAGGATCAGGAGAATGAGGTGGATATAGGCTGGTGTAGGGGACTTCAAAAGCCCTTGGTCTAGCGTGGTCTTGCACCTCCTCGATCAAGCTCTTGGACTCGTTAGAGCTAGAGGGATCCCCTCATCAAGGCCCCAACACAAAGTGAGAGTTGGGAATTGAGCTCCCTGGGATGCCAGAATGGCAACGGTCATAGGGTTAATAGTATGGCGACGAATCGTGGGAATAGGCTCGAGGCCACTAGTCAACGCCTATCAGATCGACGAGAGGGCAGTCCCTGACACATCATAAATAAGGCAGCAGATTAGGTTTCTAACATGTGTCAGGTCATGGGGATAGGGCTAAAGCAAGGGGTCGTGGGGATAGGAAGCTAAAGCGACGGACCCTGGGGATAGAAACTTGCAGTGTCGCCGACTAGTTTTTGATGATTCTTGATGATTTTGAAGTTTCTGTTCAAGTTTATTTGTTATAGGGGGATGCCAAACCTATTCTACCTACTCAATACACAAAACAACAACATTTGAATGACAAATGAGATGTTTTGCAAAATGTGAGAGTTTCTCCTTCCAAACCAACTTCATATGTTCTATCATTTGTTCCACAAAAAGGTGCAGTATTGTATGATGATGTGTATGAACGTTGGCACATGCGGGGATCTAGTATATAGAAATCGAGAATAGATACACCATGAATCATCACAACCCATAACAGATTACAAGCGGAACACATTCGCACACTACAAGTGCTTTCAAACAATCAAACAATGGCTCCAATTTCTGAATTCCATCAAGCTCTGATATCTCTTCTCTAATCTTCTCTTGGATGGATTGAATCCTTGTTTAGTCACGTGGCTTCCTTTTATAGTTCAACCTCAACTTGCTCTACCACCTCAACGGGCTTGTCTTTTTAAGTGCCTAAAGTACTCACATGCAACCTCCAAGCATGCAAGTGAAGGGGGTTAGTAGTGCCGCACATGCAAAGTTCAAAGGATCCTAAGGGTAGTTTGAAATCAAGATAATCTCATGAGAAGAAAGATCACAACTGTCTCCTAACGACAAGAAGCTAAATTTGTGATAGGTGACTCGTCCTTCCTTCATGTGGCCCACTCTTATTATGATTGTATGGGTGGAAGATTTAGTACAATCATGCAAGTGGGGAAGTGAAATTGTCCAGTATTGAAATGAAGCTATGGCCACATCAAAGTTGGTGTGGCAATTACAATGTAGGCTTTTAATATTGCTAGACACCATGTCATCGATCGCAACTCGATGAGGGCTTGTGCTATGCCCAATCTTTTTTCTTGATTGTCTCATCCTCACTATGAATAGCCAAATCAAGGGATATTGTTACTACAACCTATAGCTATAAGGTACAATTATTAATCTAATAAGATTAGTGTAGGTTTAGCAACAAGCCGTGGTGTGTCCCCCTCGCCCCGCCCCCGTCATCCTTCCCATCATGGGGGTTAGGTTCACCTTCACAACTCTCCATTTGTTTTAAAAAACCTTTACCCTAACCCACGTGTAGGGTCCGAGCTTGGATCCAAGCTTGGATTTACCTACACCATCCGAACCTTTGACAACCAACGAAACCTTAGCGAGACGGCTTCTTTTAACAGGGTCGGTCTCAAGTAACCCCATTGAGTTTGCCACAAATAGCCAAATGAGTCGCGAGCAAAAGAGATACTCCACCAGGACACGCATCAGCAAAAGGGGGCCTCCGCATTCATATCAACAGACCTCCGTAGCCGAACATTTGCATCGTTTTTCTTTGAACCCCTCCGCAAGGATCAAACCAAGATCATGAACCTTGTGATCCGTGGTGGAGCTTATGGTCTTAACATTATCTTTGGTGGTAGAACTAAGTGTCAAGTTTTCGCTAGAGATATTCTCCTATTTGCTTAGGAGCCCATTGGGCTCCTGTTGTTGTCCAAGAAGCTTTTGTCTGAGTCACTGAAGTTCGGCGTTGTGAAGAGCAGGGTGGCAAGGGTTGCACTAAGTTAATCCGTCAAGGTCGGTCAGACGAGGCAATGGGTTATGGCTGACCCGATCGACAGGCCACTTCGACTACACATACGAACGTTCATAGACCTGCAAGCACCAATCACAAGCTACATTCCCCTACAACGATCAAGCACAAAGCCTTACTTTCACAACACACTCCAAGTTTACTTCATGCTTGACTATTGGATGAGGCCCCAAAAACACATCTCAACTGTCAAAACCCCAGAGATGACTTTTCCAACCACTCTGTTGACCCACCAAACCAACTACACAATTATACCCACATCACTTCAAGCATTTCATTTAAACAAACAACACTCATTAGGGTAAAGGGGCTAGTAAAGAGGCGGGTGCCTTTAAAATATCAGCACTCTCCTATTTTCTCCATGGAAAGACCCAATAAAGAGGCATGAAAAAGGCAAAATATGCTTAGGTGTCAAGCTCTTATGAAAAGTTAAGATAGTTTAAATGTGGCACAATATTGGCTCACCAGTGCCTTTAGTATTGGGTATGTAGGTTTTCCACCAAGTTAATAATTTTTTCTCTTTTTTTTTTGAAAAATTATATCCTTTCTCTATTTCCATTCATGCGATGCCCTTACATTTTGAAAAACTTAAAAAAAACTATAGGCGCACCCTCTTACACTATGAAAAAGATAGGGGTGCACAAGACTGGCCCCTTTACCCTACTGAGCGAGACACACCCAACACAGAAGACCATAACTTACACCCAACACGTGCGCTCCGATAGCTTCCTTCCGACAGTGCCACCTCTGTCTATCCTCTGAGAATCATGTTGTAGTATAACGTTCAAGTCAGCGTATCCCGACCATCCGCGTCCCGCGCTAGAATGTCCTCGATCTCACCACGTTCCTACTCTTTGATTGGGCTGCACACATATCAATCTATTGGTTCGCTCTGGCAATTTGTCCATTTTCCCAAATAGTGGGGAATTTAGTTCCCACTTCCCGAGCTAGTTCCAACTTCGCCGCCACGTGTTAGGTCCTCCATTGGCCAGTCATCTCACTTGATTGTCTTATGGATCCTCTCGGATCAATACGGGGTACCGTGTGTCGTTTGACCAAGTGGTCCTCGCTGATCCATGTGTCCGCACAACTCTCGAGACTAGCCATGCTACGCGCTCACTGTTGCTGCACGTGCAGTTGCTCGCCCTCTTCTACTACCACCTTAGCCCTTGTTAACCACTTGGCTATCCCGCGAGTACATGTCGGGACTTCTCAAGCTGCCACGTGTCTCACCGCCACCACCTAATTTTGAGTGTCGACCGTACACCATTCAAGTGCTGATTGTCCTATGGATCCTCTCGGATCATTACGGGGTACCGTGTGTCGTTTGACCAAGTGGTCCTAGCTGATCCATGTGTCTGCACAGCTCTCGAGACTAGCCATGTTGCACATTCACTGCTGCTGCGCGTGCAGTTGGTCGCCCTCTTCTGCTACCACCTCAGCCCTTGTTAACCACTTGGCTATCCCTCGAGTCCATGTCAGGACTTCCCGAGCTGCCACGTGTCCCTCACTGCCACCACCTAATTTTGAGTGTCGACCGCACACCATTCAAGTGCTGACTGGGCCACTCACAAATGGCCATTTGTGCCCGCGGACGGCCACTTGTGTGCCTCTGCTTGCCATGTAGACTAGCGCTCGACCAGGCTGCGCCTTGGTTGGTTCCACTGCCGTTTTCGGTTGGCCCCGCCAGTAGCCCAAACCGGACCATATTCTGTTTAGGTCACCGGTTTGGTCTGGGGAACCTACGTGTCCCTTGTGAAGTGTGCCTCCATGGCTTGTATGGCGTGCTGAGTAGGATCTAGGGGGCTACATGTCCCTAGACCACGTTACACACACCCCCCCAACAGCCACCCATCTGCAGCAGCCACAAGGCCTTGAGGGGTACTGCCAATAAACCAGCAACAATTCCAGCAGTCTTAGGGCAGCTTAGGCTTCCATAAAGCTTCCAGGAGCAGCAGATCTGTCCCACGTCATTCACAGGACCCACAGTGCCTGCAGCAGCATAATATAGTCACCGGAGCAGAGGCACAGACTGGTCTGCCAGTCTATTATAGGGTGGCTGTCCTCATAGACCGTAAGATGCTGCCTATAAAAGGCAGCTTCAAGCCTCATTCTAATCCATCTGCTCCAGCAGCAGCAGCAATCCAGCAAGTGGCATTCCCAAAGATCCTTACAAAATTCACATGCTAGCCCATCTTCTCTGGCCTTCCTTTGATTGGCCATAGCATTGACAAAGGTTTCAAATTCTTCCAACTAAAGCTCTCAAAATGGCCTAGGGATTTAACACACACTATTAAGGTACTTATAATGAGTAAATACCATGTGCATGTTTGCTTAGATGTCTAAAGCACACTCCTTCCCTAAACTATGAATTTTTGCCTTACCTTAATAAATTCTTGCTCCTTTAAATTTATCGTAGATTTTATCACTTGCATCATTGTCATCTTGCTAATGCAGTTCTCTGTCATATCGAAGTCTTGTCTTTTGGATGAGTTCGATGTAGGGAGTTGCACAAGGTTGATTCTGCTTTGGTATCTTGTAGTACTGTTTATCTCATTACATGGATGGCATGCAGGCTTGCCTTTCTTCCCACTCCCGCTGCTATTGGTCATGGCCACTGCTTGTTGCCAGGTCTTTCCCCCTCGCCTGGTTTGAGCCAGTATTGGTTGGCTTCCTACGCTGAAGCAAAGCTTCCAAGGCTTGCCTTGCCTTGCCTTTGCTTGCAGCCAAGACAATGGCTGTGAGCTGCCACCTCCACTCCTTTCTTTCTCCCTTCGCTATTTTTTTAAATCCCCCATGAAAGGCTTTCTTGGGGTGGCATGCTGAGTATGGATATAGGGGGCCACGTGTCCCTAGATCCCTTGTCAACGGGGAGTACACACTCCCCCCAATACCCACCCACCTGCAGTAGCCACAAGGCCTTAAGGGTACTGCCAATAGACCGGCAACACTTCCAGCAGTCTAAGGGCAGCTTAGGCTTCCATAAAGCTTCCAGGAGCAGCAGATCTGTCCCGGGTCATTCACAGGATCCACGGTGCCTGCAGCAGCATAATATAGTAGGCCAGAGCAGAAGCACCACTAGTCTGCCAGCCTGTTATAGGGTGGCTGTCCTCACAGACCAGGTTGGCCAGTTCCATGAGATGCTGCATATAAAAGGCAGCTTAAAGCCTCATTCTAATCCATCCGCTCCAGCAGCAGCAGCAGCAATCCAACAAGTTGCATTCCCAAAGATCCTTATAATATTCAAATACTAACCCATCTTCTCTGGCCTTCCTTTCAATGGCCATAGCATTGACAAAGTTTTCAAATTCTTCCAACTAAAGCTCTCAAAATGGCCTAGGGAGTTAACACACACACTATTACATTCTCAGCATTAAGAGACCTCCCAATGGCCTATAGGTACTTATAATGAGTAAATATCATGTGCATGTTCTCTTAGATGTCTAAAAAGCACACTCCTGCCAAACTGTGAATTTTTGCCTTACCTTAATCAATTCTTGCTCCTTTAAATTTCTCTTAGATTTTCTCACTTGCATCATTGTCATCTCACTAATGCAGTCCTTTGTCATGACGAAGTTTCTTCTTTTGGATGAGTTCGATGTAGAGATGTTGCACAAGGTTGATTCATGCTTTGGTATATTACACTACCGTTTATCTCGTTTTGTTGCCTGTTCTGGACGTGTCACATGCACCCCTTCACTTGGGTGCAAGGTGACACACTGTCTACATCGACAAGTGCTTTATAGTTCCCAGATAGGAGATTTTGTCGTATGCTGTGACCCCTTTGTGAGCCCTTGTCCAGGGACAATCAGGCACAAGCTACGTAGGTCAGTCTCTTAGCCTTAGGTCAAGTCAGTAGTCAATTCTTGTTCACTAGTACCCACTGGAGAACAGTAGGTTAAGTGTTTCCATCTTATAGTTTAGGTCTTAGCCTAGGTTAGGAGTCCCTTTAGAGTCCCCAAAGGCTGGACAGGTAAGCAGGGAAGGCAGCCTGCAAAGGCTGCCCAAAAACTCCCCTGGCAAATGAGCCAGGGAGGGCTTTTTATAGGCTGGTTGTAGGCCAGCCAGTCTGTAAAACAGACTGAGTCGGTCTGTTTACAGACTGGGTTGGCTCAGTCCAGCCCTATGAAAGGGCCCCTTAGCTGCCCTGTTTTCTCATTCAGTTTGCTCCTGCCTTCAGTCCTCCTACAGCTCCACTTCAGCCTCCTGTGCAGCCCCTGAGATCCTCAGATCTGGCCCTGCTCTAGCCTCAGTACCTTGGCCATCAGTTCAGCCTGATCTGAAGGTGACCACGCAGCACAACAGTCGGAGGTTTGGACCAGCAAACGGAGAGAGGTTTGGACACTGTTTCCTCAGCTTTCTCAGCTCTCTTTTACAGTTTACACAGCTCACTCTCAGCTCTATATTTCAGTCATCTCTCAGTTCTCTCATAGGATCTATCACTTCTAGTTTTCACTCTCTCACTCACGCAGTAACCCTGCATTCCGGTAGACAGCACAAGCCTCTTCCTTGCCTTGTAGAAGCGTCCTACATCGTCAGTGTGGACAGCATCAAGGTCTCGGTATTGGTCGGCGTCGCCTCTCAGGTCTTTGGGTCTGCTATACGTGTGCACAGTGAGCTCTTCAGAAGCGTGTTCCACGCTCTCTTGAAGAGTGTTCTTTGTATTTCTTAGTTCTCCAAGTATAAAGCAAATTCTCCCCTGATTGGGGGAGGGGGCCCTCAATGGGTACAGGGACCCAATCGGTTGTCAACTCTACTCTCATCTCTTTTCTCTCTATGGTAAACAACGCTCATTCCTCGCTAAAGGTTTAATGAAAGTCTTGCTATGAAATTACACAACCAGATAACCGTTGCATGCTACATTGGTATCAGAGCTTCGGTCTGTATTCAACTTGACTACCATGAGTGTATGGTTGTGTTGAGATCCGAAAAGGACACACAATCAAGCGCCATGGAAGGGTCAGGAAAAGACTTCAACTGCGAAGACTTTAAAGACTACCAACAAGATACGCTTCCGCCAAATGCTCAAGAAGTGATGGCGAACCTTCTAGAGCAGAATCGGGTCCTACTGCAGCAACTCGAAGAACATTCATCCCAACTGGAAGAAAGCAGAAGACAGTTGGACCAAACAAAACAACATTTGGAGAAAAAAGAAGCAGAAAAGCTGCTAGAAGAAAGAGGAACCACAGATTTTGAAAAACTGCTCTTGATGATGCCTGAGGAACGCAAAAATGAGGAGGCACTGCAACGCGCAGAGCTCGCCAGGTAGAGAGGCAACAAAAGCTAGACCGAGAGGCGATGCTTCTCCAACACAAACAGATGTTAGCCGCTATGCAGGCAAGTTTGAGCGTAGTAGCCGTCTCCACCACAACTTCGCCATCAACAAAGGTAACACCACTCACTCGGTCCACTCCAAATTTTGTTTAGTATGATGGTAAGTGTGACCATTCAGCAATTTTACAGTTTATTCATCAGTTTGTAGCTCATTTTAAAAATTAAAAGTGATATATTCCATTCAAAACGAATCATACAACAGGTGGGAGAGAAAGTACTCTATCCCTAGCCTCAACAATGTGGCAAAAAAGCCATGGTGTGGGTCTAAAATGCCACGACATCCCAAAAGGGGTCAAATGAAAAAATAATGAGTAGTCCCATGTCCTCATGAAGGATAAAAGTCTCCCACAAGCTGCCAAAGAGGTGCCTGTACACCGCTCCCACTGACTCCTGAGAGTGAAGATAATCTCCGCCCAAATGGAAGCAAGAGTGTCAGCCTCCGTGCATAAATGGCCCCCAAGGACAAAAGAACATCGCGAACACCATATCCGCCATAGGGTAATGCTAGAAATCACCTCCCAGGCTGACCCTACAGGTGAAGTAGGCCTGGAATCCTGAGCTGGTACTGGTACTGGTACTTTATCTTGCTCATCTTGAATCCGTGCTAAAGGAAAATGACTCAATTTCCATTAGCACGGATTCAAGATGAGCAAGATAAAGTCCACCTTGCAGCCCCTCATCTTACAGGTGAGGCGGTGACTTGGTGGCAACATTGGGCTAGTAAGCATACTGACCCAAACACGTTTAAGACGAATTTCGTTTGGGCAACGTTTGTGGCCGACCTCAAAGCCCGTTTTCTCCCACTCCAATATCTGCTTAACCTGGAGGATGAGTTCGCTCGTCTCTCCCAGAACAATTTGCCTGTGTTGACATACAGTAATAAGGTCATCACACTGGCGCAACAGTTGGGCATGACGAAGAGCGCCAAGATGAAGCAATTTATTCGAGGTTTGAACCAACATACGTTTTACCATTCGGAACTTCGGCCCGCCAGATTACGAGCGGACGTTGACTCTCGCACAGAATCAGGAGATAATGCTGAACGGGGGAAAGCCCAAGCAAGTCCAGAAAGATTCCAAAGCCCCGCAGCAGTTAAACAACACAACAGGTAAGGATCAGAAGAAGGACAACCAGTTTCAAAAGAAAGATGGCCAGGATTCTGGTCTAAAGAAGGAGTCCAAGCCAAAGATGACTCCGGATGAGAGGACTAAAGCGGGTATTACGGGAGGCTATCTACAGCCCGACGAGCAGAAGCGGTACCACCAAGAACATTGCTGCTTTCATTGCCACCACATCGTTGGGCATGGCAAGAAGGATTGTCCGAAGTGGCTTGCCGAAAAGGCTCCAAAGCACCTACTTCATCTGTCGCTAATGTATTGGCTCTTTCAGCCCTACCTCCATCCTCAGCTACAAATGCCGTCTTCCCTGCTTTGAACGCCATTCCCACGGTGGTCTTTCAAGGTAAGAAGGAGGGTGACTTCTCAGATCAAAAGAAGGCGCTCATTCAAGCGTACGGCACAACTAACGGGCATCAGTTTATTGTCCTGTTCGATATGGGGAGTTCAGAAGATGCCATCTCCCCCCAGCTTGCCAAGACAATGGGGTGCACCTTGGTGCCTCACGAGCTTACAGTGGACAGGTTCACGCCCGGCTTGCGCACACACATCACGCATAAGGCCATCCAGTTCACTTTTTCAGTTCAAAAGGCCATGTTTACGCGGGATTTTATAGACTCCTTTGATGGGGTGCGACACGATCCTCGGGATTCAGTGGTTCCGTGAGCATGTTCCCACGCCTAATTGGTGGCAGGACACCTTCACGATTGTGGAAGGTTTACCTGAGCCCGCCGTGATACGCGGTGATCGGAGCATACCATGGATTCCATTAATCTCTCATATTCAAGCAGGTCGCGCCATCCGCAAGGGTGCCATGTGTGCACTTATCTATGTCCAGTGCTAGATCACTGCAGTTCAAGCCACTCCTCCAAGAGAAAATCAAATCTGCTCATCAACTCAATTATGGCCATAGAATTCAGCTAAGCAATTGAGGGTACTGCTCCACAATTGTAGATGGCTGCCAAGAAGACTCCTCATCAAGTAGAACTCTCCATTTGATAAGATATTCCATGTAGGACTTGTTCCTCAACACATGATCTCTAAATCCAAGGATCTTCTCAGGAATATACTCAATTTGGCCCTCTTCATCCATAGAAGGTAGCTCTTCCATAACTTGCTCCTTGAGCCCCAAATACTTCTTGAGCAGTGATACATGGAATACTTTGTGTATTCTATAGGATGGTGGAAGCTCCAACTCATAAGCCACTTCCCCAACTTTCCTCAAAACCTTATAAGGTCCATAATACCTATGAGCAAGTTTAACATTGGTATCACCTTTCAAAGAAGCACGCCTAGACTTATGTAATCTGAGAAATACATAATCCTCTTCTTCAAAATGAAGATCTCTCCTATGCTCATCAGCATAATCCTTCATCCTTGCTTGGGTCCTTACCATATTATCTTTACATTGCTGTAATAGAGCAGTCATGTGAGCCAAATCATCCTTGGCTTGCTGGCTTGTCAATGCTTGATCAACAATGGTTGATGGGACATGAGCTTTACAACCAAACATGGCTTCAAAAGGGCGTATGCTTGGTGGTATTTTAACAAAATTCAGCTAGATGCAGCCATTGATCCCACGATGCTTGGGTCTCAAAGCAAAAATGCCTTACATACTCTTCCAACCAGCGGTTAACCCTCTCTGTCTGCCCATCAGTTTGAGGGTGATCTGCTGTACTTGGGGTAAGAAGTGTTCCCATGGAACTGAAAAGCTCTTGCCAAAAATGCCCCATGAACTTAGCATCACGACCACTCACAATCTCCTGAGGAAGTCCATGTAATTTAAACACATTCTCCATGAATTGCTTAGCCACCTTGGAAGCTGTAAATTGGGTCTTAGTAGGAATGAAGTGGGCAGCTTTAGTAAGTCTATCAACAACCACAAAGATATTGTTCCAACCCTTAGAGGTCACTGGTAGACCTGTAATAAAGTCCATGCTGATATGTGTCCATTTACCTTGAGGTATAGGTAGAGGTTGTAGTAGACCAGCTGGCCTCAAATTCAACTCCCTGTTTTGTTGACAGGGCTTTACAGCTTTGAACATAAGCAAGAATATCCTTCCATAGCCCCTTCCAGTAAAAACTATGTTTTACCTTATCATACGTCTTGTTGAGGCCTATATGCCCAGCCACAGGAGATGAGTGAAATTTCTGCAAGATTAGCAGCTTATAGGAGGAATTTTCAGTAAGAAATATTCTATCATTATACCACAAGAGCCCATTGTGCAACTTGAAATTGGGATATTGCTGACAGTCAAAGTCTTGCAAGTCTTGGAACATAGCAGCTGCTTGAGGATCATTGAGATACTCTTCTTGAATGCCATGGATCCAATCTTTATAAACCTCAGTAATAGATGATAAGTACAAGCCCATATCCTGGAAAGAGAATCTGCCACAATATTTTCTTTGCCCATCTTGTAATCTATATCAAAGTCATAGTTTTGCACAATGGATAGCCATCTCCTTTGCTTGGGTGATAGAGAAGACTGAGATAGAAAATATCTGAGTCTTATGATCACTCTTGACCTTGAAATGGCTGCCATAAATGTAGTGGTGCCACTTTTTGATTGCATGAAGTATTGCCAACATCTCTTGGTCATAAATGTGGGAACTTGACTCCTTGTCATCCAATTTTCGACTTTCAAAGGCAATAACTCCATGACTCTGCTTTAGGACAGCTCCAATGCCCCTTCCACTAGCATCAGCCTCAATTATAAAAGGTTGAGAGAAATCAGGACATACCAAGATAGGCGCTGAAGTTAATGCCTCCTTTAATGCTTCAAAGCTCTTATTGGCACTGTCAGACCATTGGAAAGCATTCTTTTTAGAAGATCACTGAGAGGAGTTGCCAATTTGGCAAAATGCCTTATAAACCTTCTATAAAATGATGCTAGACCAAGGAACCCTCTCAATAGGGTGATATTCTGAGATATAGGCCAATCCTTTACACACTTTACCTTGCTAGGATCCACCTTAATGCCACTACTGCTGACAACATGGCCCAAATATTTCACTTTTTCAGCCATGAAAGTGCATTTACTTGATTTGGCATACAACTGGTGTGTCCTCAATACTTCCAATACTTGTTGGACATGCAATAAATGCTCTTCTTTCGTTTTGTTGTAGATCAATATATCATCAAAGAATACCAACACAAATTTATAGAGGAAAGGCTGCAATACCTTGCTCATTAGGGCCTGGAAAGTTGCAGGTGCATTGGTTAGACCAAATGCCATCACTTTGAATTGATAAAGCCCACGTTCTGTCCTGAAAGCAGTTTTATGTTCATCTCCCTCCTTCATCCTTATTTGATGATAGCCTGACCTTAAGTCAATCTTTGTGAAGTACTTTGCCCCTCTAAGCTCATCCAGTAGATCATCAATTCTAGGGATAGGAAACCTGTTCTTAACTATCATTTTGTTCAAATCCCTGTAATCAATACACACTCTAAATGAGCCATCCTTCTTCTTAACCAATAACACAGGAGAGGCAAAGGGTGACTGACTGTGTGTAATAAATTCCTTGTCAAGGAGTTCCTTTATTTGCCTTGCCACCTCTTCCCTTTCAGCTCTAGAAAGTCTATATGGAGCTTTGTTAATTGGCTTAGATCCTGGCTCCAACACAATTGCATGATCCACATCTCTCATGGGAGGGAGATGGTTGGCAAGATCAACAAATACATCAGAGTATTGCTGTAATAGGGACTGCATGTCTTTATTCTCCACCAACAACCCATTACCCTCTTGAGACTTGGTCAACTGAATAGCATAGACTCCACAGACACTTTTGAGGTCTCTGGCCATTCTTCTTGTAGAAATTAAGGACACTTTAGGAGATTGGTGACCCATCAAAGTGATGTGCTTACCTTCATGCATAAACTTCATATACAGCCTGTTAAGGTCCATAGAGAATTCTCCCAAGGTTCTCAACCATTCACAACCAAGGACAATGTCAATAGGTCCCATTTCCAAGACAAATAGATCTCCATGAAAAGTATAGTCTTGAGAAAGTTGCACTTGAGCAGCCTGACAATATTGCTTACTGTGGGAATGCTGACCATTAGCCACCTCAACTTTGATCCCATGATCCAAAGTAGATGGGCATAATCTCACTATTGAAGTGTCTTTGCATTAATGAAGTTATGAGTGCTCCCACTGTCAACTAAAATGTGGACTCGTCTGTTATTGATTGTTCCTTTTAACCTAAGGATTTGAGAGCCCTTGCAGCCCATAAAAACATCAGGAGATATGTTGTACACAACTGATTGTGTATCCCAATACACTTCATCATCATCAACAGCATCATTTTCATCAGAATTTTTTATCTCATCCTCGTAACCTTCAACAACTTCAATGTTCCATTGTGTAGATCTATTTGAGCACCTTGGCAAACTATCATCCATAAGCATGGTGTCAAACATGGATAACCCACCTCGATCAAAGGAAAAGGTGGTCCCCTTTTCGGAACTATGATCCTCATTCACACAATCCTGATATTCATGAAATTCAGATTCTGCTGCAGAAGTATCAGGAGATAAATCCTCATCAATCTCTAGAATCAAGCTCAACTTTGCTCCTGTTTTTGCTTTGCACACATTCCTATGTTCAGGGGTCCACTTCTCACCACAAAGGTAGCACAAATTCTTCTTCTTCCTGTCATCAATAATTGCTTAACATAACTGCTTAACCAACTTGCTTTCATCACCCAGATCATCCTTAAGAGTGGGTTTAAAGGATGACTTTACATCTGTAGCCTTGTAAGCCTTAGGTTTTGTCCCATGCCACTGCCATACACTGTGGGGAACCTAGAAATAGAAGAAGTTGTAGCAGGTGCAAGAAGTTTGTTTTCATCATTGGAAACCCCTTTGACCATAGGCTTAGTTCCAAAGTAACCAATACCCATTCCAAAGTAACCAATACCCAAAGTCTTATCCTTCCCATTGTATTTGGGTTCATAAAGCTCTGCGAACTGCATGGCCTCTTTAAGAGAATTGGGCTTTTGAGTTGCAACATCTGAAGCAATACTAGGGTGCAGACCATGGATGAACTTGAGCATTCTAACTCTTTCATCAATACCATGAACAAACAGAGCCAATTTCCAAAACTGTTTGATATAATTTTTCACTGATCCTTGCTGAGTAAGATCATACCACTTACAAATATATTAATCTCTAGTAAAAGGAGATATAAAAGTTTTAAGCATTTCAGCCTTGAATTCATCCCAAGCATTAAAAGTTAACCCTTCTTGCTGTAGATGCCTCCACCAAGAGTGGGCATAATCTTCCAGATGAAGAACAACAAATCTGATTTTACCTTGATCACCCTTTGGATATAGAAGGAAGTAGTCATCCATCTTTCTGAGCCATTCCTCCAATTCCTCAGGAGAGGTAGAATCACCTTTGAACTTAGGAAGTATAATCTTGTCTTTCATATCTTTGTCTTGATGAACAGGTACTTTTGGTTCAATAGATTTAACTGTTTGTATATATTGCTGGAATGTCATTGCTACCCTAAGGTCTGCTGGTAGCAACTTATGTTCATGGAATTTTTTACACAACTCTTCAGCTGCTGAACTGTTATTATTAGGAGTCTTACCATGTGCTGAATCCTTATCCATATGAGCTGTAACTCCACTAGAGTGGTAGGTCCTTCGGGCAGAAGCCATAAAACCAACCGATTCAATTACATGTATATAATCATCATTATCATCATCTGAACCTAAGTCTCCATCAATTTGGGGATCCACAGGTCTCTTCCCATCATAAATTTGGCTTCTCCTGGTCAAACCTTTTATTAAAAGTGGCAGACATGTTCTGCATCCTTTGGTCAATCTTCTGATTATTGGTCTTGATCTCATTGGTTAACTCCTTGAATATCTATAGCATTGGGTCCATACAACTCCTTATAATCTGCTCCTGGTTAAGGGATGTTTGTACTTGAGGAGTTGTTGCCAAATCCCCTTAAATATTTCCAACATGAGGATCATTGGGCTAAGAAACTTCAACCTGATTATCAATTGCTTCCTTCTCTAAGATAGAATCAAGGATACTCATTGGCCGCTTACTAGCTTGACCACTAGACTCTTTATGGGCATCTTTAATGACTTGAATCTAGAGTAAATGCACTGTCTTAAGCCCTGATCAAAAACCAGTACCAAAAGCCCCAAATGCTAGTTTTGCCCTAATTTTGCGAGTCAAATTTCTGAGAGAAAACTTGAAATTTTCCACTTGTTTAGGCGATCCTTATGCTAAGACTCAACCAAAGGGCCAATCAGGAGTAGAATTTCATAACATTACACCTAGATGGCTAGAAATTGCTAGAACCTTTGGCAAATAACAATTCTGCGCTAGCTATTGCATTGAATTTGTGAAATTCTCGGTAACAAAAAACCAAATCACTATCAAACTTTATCAGTTGCATCCATGGAGCTGAGCGACCATATGCACTAAAGCTGACCCAAAATGGAGTTATAAATCTGAATTTCCGTAGCATTTCTTCTATTCCAGCCAATCGAATTTGCTCATAGCTCCTCCATTTGAGCTCATATCTCCACAAACATTTAGGAGCAGCACCTAGAGGCTATGGCGACCAGAACAAGCTAACTATGACAAGGTTTGGTGCATTCAATTAGTAGATCGTTGACTGGCTGTCCATTCCACCTGTGACTGGAATTCGAGTGCAATATGGGGTCAAACCTTAGTAATTTCGTGATTCCAGCACATAGGGACGATCAAGAGACCAAGGGCTTTCCATTGATGCAAAAAGCCCCAAAATCTGATGCACTTCGAAAATCAGGGTTTCCCAGAGCCTACTACGTTACAGCTTACAACCATTCCATCCCTTCATCCCTTCAGCTTACCTTCCCATCATGCTATCTTAACAACCCAATCTTCTACCCCAAGGCAGTGCCTTAAGTGCAGACAAATAGGTAACCTAGTGAGAGCATGCCCTCAGAGTGCATAGTGTGCCTTCACCCACCTGCAGCCTCAGCCAGGTCAGTAGCAGGAGGGTTGGGAGGATAGACCTCCTCACCCCAACGAGCAGCGGCACGAGCCCAGACCCCTTGGGTTGAGCCACCGAAGGGGTTGGACTGGCATGGACCGCAGGAAGCCAGGCAACAGAGAAGCAAAGAACAGAAGACGAGATACACACCACTGACAAAGAAGCGAGCATACCCTAGGAGAAGCAGACGGATCAGTTCCCCTCAAAAAAAACTTCCACACCTCTTCTAGAAAGTTCAAATTAGACATCATTTGAAGAAGATTAGGCCCATTTTCCATTTTAACTAATCCTTTCACTGATTCATCATACCTGATTGCTCTTAATTGACCAACCTCTTTCGTAACGGTCTTGACAAGTAGCTACCACTTACTGCTACAACAATCATCCACCACACTTAAGATCTATCTTTTGATTAAGGGCAGCCTAAAACATGTAGTCCCTAAGAATCTTGAGCAAAGGTTCTTACAAAGCCATAGATGTAAGGTCAATTATAAGAAAATCACTGTTAAAACTGTTATGATGGATGCATATAATGAGCCTTCACGTTCTAACAACTTGAAAGGTTTATATAAGAGCCCTCCATCCAAGTTTGGAACAAACTTTCTTCCAAATGAAAGGAACTCTATCAGCTAGCATGCATTTCTTAAAACCATTTATTTTCTAAGTTGGTAATCTAGTGATTGAAAGCTTGTTCAAGTACACCAAAAAAGCAGCATTGGTAGCACAGACTTAGACGTTAGGTATAGCTATGGGGAGTCCTAACACATGGCCCAACATGATGTAACCAGGGTCAGAATTAGCGGGATTGGCCAGTGCCTACAATCTTCTCAACTGCCACCTTCCATTGCCTTGTAGCCCAGGGGCTAGAATCTTGTGCCAAGTGACAACTGGGAAGGCCTACAAAGGGAAATCGTAGACCCACCATCCAAACTCCAGCTCAGGTGAAGACGGGAAGAACCCTCCATTGCTTGTCACTTTAAATGAGACTAAAGCCAAAACAATAGCAGCCAAATGACAATTTGAACTCAAATCCAAGCCGCCTAACAGCCCAAGTCCAAGCAAAGAATAAAAAGGTATTGAACCCTAACAACAACGTTACAGGTAGCATCAAATCCAAGATTGTTTCCCTTAACAAAGGGGGAGATCACAGCAATAGGCACACTTATACAGTGGAAACACCTCTACCATAAAAAAACTGGAGCCTGCAAGTCGATTATTAAATGGATGCTGAGTGGAGGGCTAGTGGAGGGCTAACTCCAGCAACCCATCACTGAAATGATGGCAGTGGATCTTTGGAGTGATGAAGAAGGAAGTATCAGTGCTTCTCTAGAGTTACCCGAAAAGAGTGAGGAAGATAGGAGAAAGAAGTATTCTCACAGACGAAACAACAAGGGACTGCAGACATGAGCTACAGCTACTGTCAAGAGAGCAGGTGCACATTCCGATACCTGTCACGAACCTCTGATGACAATGCTCACAGCCAGAAGTTGTCATGCATGCTGGGCTTACACTCACAATAGGGGAGAAATACCTTTTTTCGTCCATGGAAACAGAAAACATGAACATGTGAACAGGTATTGTGGTTATGATTAATACCAACACAATGCAAAGTTCGAAGAGCTTTCTGATTCCTTCGCAATCAGACCCGTTTTGTGCCAGTCAAGTTCAGGACTCTCAATTTATGTTCAAAGCAAGTTTGCATTTGATTGATGGGACATGTGCAGCATTCAGATGATGTGCACTTGTCTTAGTTAAATCCTTCATACACAATCTTCTTTTAAGTTCTGAAACAGAAGTTCCAGATAGTGGAAAGTTAACATATGATAGTCCAGAGCATGCTACACAGCAGTTTGAGAAAGATGAAAGACTAATCTTAGCATAAAGCATAGAGAGAAGATTTTAAACTTCCTTCGAAATAATGCACATTGAGGGGCCATGTGCAGCATTCACATGAGGTGCAGATGTCTTAGTTGAAACATCATACACAATCTTCTTTAAGTTCTGAAACAGAACTTCCAAACAATAGAAAGGAAACAATATGGCGTCCAGACCTCACTATACAGGATATTACAAAAGATAAAAGACTAATCTTAGAATAAAACATAGAAAGAGAGGAACAAATAATCCAAATATCATCAGAAATAGAAAATGCATACATAAATACATATACGCTGTTGCGTGCACATAGATGCAGGGGTGCAGGTGAGGGTGTGAGTACACAGCTGTGGGGGTGTATCCACATTTCAACCTCAAGACTGATAGGAAACATTCTGACACATGCTTGCAAATGAATGACACTAACATGAAAGCTTCCTTAACATAAATGGCAATGTAAATTCAATATTTCAACAACTGTCTTGTTACAAGCTTTTTTTGCCTTGTCGGCCTCCCTATATTGAAATATTGGAAGTGGAATTGAGGTGATGCACCCTCCCCATTCAACATAGCCTTACAGTAAATTGAATATCATATGGGGATCAACAATATCATATGGACAGCCGTGGACATGTTGTACAAATGTATAGCTCAGACTAAACTTATCCTAATTCTCAAACGATATACATCTTTTTTCTGTATCTAATACAACCTTGAAAGAGGTTGTTAATCCAATCTTTACTTGTCAAGAATTTGATTGCCAGAAATCTAGGATGCCACAGATCCAAAGCCGTACTCGTTTTCTAGAATGTAAGTGACCTGTAAGCACTGAAAGGTGGAAACCAAATTTGGTGAAAATCGACTCAGCATTTCTTAAAGTTCATCCGGGAAAGAATTCTTTTACCATAAGGGCTACTGCGCAGGGAAGGCATGTGAGGACGGATGGCTTCCACCAGACTTGCATGCAGAACACCCTGACAGACATTCAAATCAGATTTCAAAAATCAGTGCCACAACCCTTGACAGAGTTCCAAAGCGTGCTATCAACTGGTCAAAGAAAATAAGATGGATAGGTCAGAAACTCTCTTTTGACAATTGCGAGCAAGAATTACTTTGTGCAACATCAAAGCAAACACCTGTGTCACCTCTATCACCATAAAGCCACAACAATACAGCAAATTTAGATTGGAAGCATATGTGTCATGTGCACGGATTGGTATCTGAAGTGTACTAGGTACACAGGACTAGCTCAGGTTAGCCTGGGGAGGCTTAGAGCTACGCAGGCTTGATTCTCAGGTTGAGTGGCAAGGGTACAAACTATTTATAGGTCTTCGATATTTTTGGCGCTCGGGGCCCGAGTCTATAAAAGGGGCCCAGGGGGTTCAGTTCTCAGTGTGCAGTTGGGATGTGCAGTTGGGAGGCAGTTGGGAGCAAGTTTCGTTCCCAGGTGCCAGGTTTGTTCCTGGATTGAGTCGCGGACGCGCGCCTGCATCTTAGCGTAGCCCAAGGCCCAGTGGCAGATCCAGGGCTTCACAGCACCGCCTGGTGGTATGGGACACCAGGCTGGTTTGGATCTGATTGGGAGTTCGTGCCAGTAGCTCAGCTCGTGGCTCGGAGGGGACATCTTCTGATTCGGGATCACATCCCGTAGATGTCATGGTTGGGTGGTGAGCAGCCTGCTCAGATCTGACGTGGTGTGTGGTTGTTTTGCAGATCAGGGGTTTCAGGAGTGCTGGGATGTGTCACTTGGTATCAGAGCCAACTCCTGAGGTAGGAACTTCTGATGCGGGAATTTTTGACGAATTTTTCCTCCAGGTATGCCCTACAATTCGAAATTTGTTGCTGCGTTTTCTGCTGGGTTCCTGGGTAAACAAGGGTGGACAGATGTTAGGAAAAGGAAGAAGAAAGGAGGGAGAGCTTTCGAGATTCCTGAAGGGGCCTGTGAGAGAGGGCTGTAGGAAGCACGAGAGAGAGCAGAGAAGAAGGAAAGAGAGGGAAAAGGGCTGCGAGGGAGGCTGGAGAGGTGACGTCAAGACTGTACGGAATCTGGCGGGTGCAGGGAGAGGCGCATAGAGCTGCGAGCAGGGTGCGACCAGCCTGCGTGGAGGGTGTTTTTTTTCGAAAAAAGCACCCCCTCCAAAGCTGGGGGGGGGGGGGGGCGGGTTCGGCCTTTTTTGGAAGCAGGGCTTCCTAATAAGGCTGCCCTGCTCCCTATATAGATGGGGCAGGGTACCAGCCCACCCATAGCCTCGCAAAGAGCCTAGTAGCTGCATCGAGTTGCGTGCTTGCCTGCTCCATCCCTGCCTCAGCCTGTTTGTACCTGCGCCAGCCATCCGTACGGATCTGCGCCAGCCCTGCATCAGCACCGTACAGCTGCGCCAGCCTGCATCAGCTGCTGTGACACCCTGCTTGCGTCAGCCATCGCCATCCGTCCGTACATCCGTACAGCTGCGCAGCCTTCCGTACGGTACCTGCGTCAGCGCTGTACCTGCAAACCGTGCGGTCATACGGCCTGCGTCAGCAGCCATACAGCCACGTCAGCAGACCGTACGACCTGCGTCAGCAGACCGTACAGCCACGTCAACAAACCGTACAGCCACGTCAGTAGCTCGTTCGCTGCAGGATTTCGTACGTGCATCCGGTGGCGGGTTCAGCGAAGTTTCGAGATTCGTGGGCTTCCAGTTCGCCAGTTTTTCAGCATCTCTTTCCGTCAGCATCTCTTGGGACGGTTTTCCTCTGCTCCATTCTCCTTTTCGCTTCGGTTTAGTCAGTTATTTCTCTCAGTTTATATTCAAATCAGATTTCAGTTATGTCTGATTCTGCAAATCCTGAGTTCACCATGGGAGAGCAGGATTTGGATTACACTCCTGTGGGAGAGGAGGATCAGGGTCTCTATGATGACCTGATAACAAAAAAGGCCTTCAGTGAATTTACGACTGCTCTAGATGGAAAATTCGAGCAGGTCAATGCAAATCAAACGGGGTTGACACAGCAACTCCAGGGGATTCAAGCAACTCTCACCCTTCTAGCTAGCACTGTACAGGCACTCACGCATGTGGATGCCATGGCTTCAGTGCTAGGCCCGAATATAACTCCAGACCCTTTTTCGGGCGATCAAAAGTCTAGAACGAAGGAGGTAGTTGACACTTAGTTACACAAGTGGCAGGTACACTTTCAGTTCCACCCATAACCAGATGAGAAGAAGATCCAGCTTACAGCGGGGTTCATGTCAGGTAAAGCATTGCTATTGTGGAAGGAACTCCAGCCTAAGCCCGATACATGGACAGATTTTGAAGGGGTCTTTAGGAAGGAGTTCCTGAAGAAGGAGGATGATTACGATATCGTTGGCAAGCTCAAAGCCCTCGATATGTCAAAATTAAACTTGACCTTTGAAGTTTATCTTCAAAGATTTCGAGATCTGCAAACCAGGGCCACTAAGATGGATCCAGTGACCTTGTTAGGTTTCTTCGTGGATGGTTTGCCAGATTCATACAAGTTGCAGACAAAGAACAACAAATGCACAACGTTGCAGGAGGCCATGACTTATGCGCGCATATATGATGATACCATGGCCAGTGCCAAAGCAACTACAGTTTCCGACATGAGTGGAAAGAACAAACGCAAGTTCTTTCAGCATACGACTGGTACTGGAGAGACGAAGTCTACGGACAACGCCTCCAAGAAAAACTTGACTCCAGCAAAGAATGGTAAAGCCCGCTTCCTTCGTACTTTGAGGCTCAAAAAAGAGGGACGTTGCTTCTATTGCGAGGAGCGGGGCCACACAAAGAATGAGTGTCCCAAGCGCAAGAACCAAAAGTTGGTGCTTGGACCGAAGCTCCAGGCGGGTACAGGTACCAAGGCCAAGGGAGCGAACCAAGCCTCGATGCAAGGTATTTCAGTAAATGTCATTACCTGCCCACTTTCTTGTAATTGTACTTTCAATACTTCGTTGTTTGGTTCCCATGATCTTTTCCGAGTTTATGGAGAAGTTATGGACCAACAGGTTCACATTCTCTTTGATCCGGGCAGCTCTCACAATTTTGTTAATTACAAATTTGTGCAGAAGATGGGGCTGTCCACAGTACCTAGCGACCACACCTATGAGGTGCAGCTTCCAGCAGGGAAGCAGTTTTGGGATCGCAAGGTTGAAGCGCTTCCTATCCGGATTCAAGCCTACACGGGAGCTCTTACATGTTATGTTATGCATCTGGAGCATGTAGACTTGTTGATCGGAATAGAGTGGTTTAATACCCACAATATTCAGATCGGATGGACAGAGCATACGCTTTCTTTTGTAGATAAGGATACCACATTTTGTATTCAGTGTGATAAAATTCCCTCTTCTCAGGGACCTATTGTATCTGCGATGCAGCTTCGGAATATATTAAACAATTCTCATTATGATGTCTATCAGTGTGTTTTGATTCCGCTTTCTTCATTTGTTGTTTCTGTAATTAACAAGAATGAATTAAGTGTGTTTGAACACCGTGAACTGAGAATGTTGCTAGATAGTTTTAAGGATGTATTCCCTGCTCACCTGCCAAAAGGTTTACCTCCAGAACGGGCAGTAGATCATCGCATAGACTTAGTCCCAGGGGCTCAACCTATCAGTGTACCACCTTATAGGATGAGCCAAGTAGAGGAGGATGAGTTAGCTTTACAGCTTCAGGATTACCTGAATATGGGCTATATCCGCCCAAGCAAATCACCTTGGGGTGCACCTATCCTCTTAAGAAAGAAGAAAGATTCTTCCTGGAGAATGTGTATAGATTATAAACGATTAAATAAAGTGACAATTAAGAATCGATACCCTCTCCCTCGTTCCGATGATTTGATAGACCGTTTGGCCGGAGCGAAGTATTTCACTAAGATTGATTTGCGTACGGGTTATCATCAAATCCGTATCTATACTAAACACATAGATAGGACCGCATTCCGGACTAGGTATGGTCATTATGAGTTTCTCGTATTACCTTTTGGTTTGACCAATACTCCTGCTACTTTTCAGCAGATGATGAACGATTTGTTCAGGGATTTTCTGGGCAACATTGTTGTAGTGTTCTTAGATGACATCTTGGTATATAGTCGAACGCTTGAGGATCTTATAGGTCACCTCCGGGTTGTCTTAGTTGTTCTAAGACAGCATAAGCTTTATGCCAAGATGAGTAAATGTACTTCTTTATGAAGGAGATCATTTACTTAGGACACAAGATTTCTTCTGAAGGTATTAGCATTGTTCTGGATCGTATCCAGAAGGTTTTAGAATGGCCTATCCCTCAGACTGTAAAACAACTTCGTTCTTTCCTAGGATTTACGGTATTTCTTCGGAAGTCTGTGCGTGATTATTCATATATCACCGCACCCCTGACAAACATATTGAAAGGTCGTGGATGCAGGTCTACTCAGTCGATCCCTTGGAATGATGCAATGAACAAGGCTTTTGAAACCTTGAAGTTTTCTATCAAGGAAGCACCCGTTCTTGCATTACCTGATCCTACCCGGCCTTATGTTTTAGAGGCCGATGCGAGTGATTATGCGATTGCGGCAGCTCTATTCCAAGAGGGCAGACCTGTAGCTTGCGAGAGTAAGAAGCTAGACGACACTCAATATCGTTGGCCCAAACTCGAGAAGGAACTTTATGCTGTAGTGTATGCTCTTAAGGTTTGGAGACACTACTTGTATGGTTCAAAGTTCCTTGTATTGACTGATCATCAGTCCATTAAGTATGTGTGTGATGGATCAGAATTGAGGGGAAGGAAAGCTAGATGGGCAGAATTAATGCAAGATTTTGATTTTGAAATACGTTATCGTAAGGGTTCGTTGAATAGTGTGGCGGATGCCTTAAGTCGAGTTCAGTTTGTAAATGCTTTGTCATTTACGGAAATATCCTCAGACCTATTTCAATCCTTGAGAGGGCTATACGCAACTGATAGTCATTTCAGTTCTTATTGGCAGAGAGTCCAGGATGGGAGCTCCATGGTTGACCAGGACTCAGGGATTGTGCCACCTACGGTACAGGCGGCGGGAGGTCAGTGGATGATTAGGAATGACTTGCTGTTCCGGAATGAAAAGATTTGTGTGCCTGATGTTCTGGACCTTAAATCCAAGATTCTCTGGGAGTGTCATGATGCTCCTAGTGCTGGACATCCAGGTATACATAGGACTCTGTCTCTTATGAAGCATACCTTTTATTGGCCTAAGATGCGTGCATTTATAGAGAACTATGTAGTAGGTTGCCGGGTTTGTGTCAGGTTACTAAGGCCGAGCGCCTTAGAAGCACGGGTTTATTACAGCCATTACAGATTCCTGGTAATAAATGGGAAAGTATTTCCATGGATTTTATTGCTGGTTTGCCTCGAACGCGTAAGGGTCATGACTCCATTTGGGTCATAGTGGACCGTTTGACAAAAATGGCTAGATTCTTACCTACTAGAACAACTATATCAGCTGTTCAGCTGGCTCACGAGTTTGTGGACCACTTGTTTAAGCTGTATGGTTTGCCATCTGACATAGTCAGTGACAGGGACTCAAAGTTTACAAGTAACTTTTGGACACTTGTATTTGAGAAGTTGGAAACTACTCTAAGTATGAGTTCCTCAGATCATGCACAATCCGATGGCAGTACAGAAAAGGTCAACCAGTTAATTGAAGACATGCTTCGGGCATATGTATCTAAGAGACTGTCTTCATGGGAAGATTATCTACTTATGATAGAATTTGCTTACAACAGTGCAAAGCATTCTAGTACTGGTTACAGTCCTTTTATGCTTATGTACGGGTTTCAACCTAAGTCACCACTTATGGTTGGATTAAAAGGGATTCAAAATGATGCTGCTAAGAACTTCTTGCTAGATATGCAAAAAATGTTGCAGTTTGCCAAGGAGTCTATTAGAAGTGCCCAAGATCGAGACAGATTTTATGCTAATAGACATCGTTCACCTAGAGAGTTCTCTGAAGGAATGATGGTATATTTGCGAATTCCAAAGGAATCCAAGAGCCTAAGTACTGGTTTGGTTCCGAAATTATCCCCCAGATACTGTGGTCCTTTCAAGGTCATTAAAAGAATTGGACCAGTTGCATATCGACTAGAATTGCCTCCTGATGTTAAGGTACATCCAATCTTTCATGTCAATAGACTGAAAGAAGTCTTGGGTGCAGATGATCAACTTGTTTCTCCTCATGAGATTATAGAAGTTACAGATTTGACTTTTGTTCCTCACGAACCTCAATGTATTCTTGAATTTCGTGAAAGACAAATTCGAAATAGAACTATCACGGAATACAAGATCAAGTGGAAGGATCGTGTTGAGGAAGATGAAACATGGGAGACATTACAAAACCTCCAAAGAACATTTCCGGGTTTTTTAGCGAACTCAGGAGTGAGTTCTTAGAGGAGGGGGAGTATGTCATGTGCACGGATTGGTATCTGACGTGTACTAGATACACAGGACTAGCTCAAGTTAGCCTGGGGAGGCTTAGAGCTACGCAGGCTTGATTCTCGGGTTGAGTGGCAAGGGTACGAACTATTTATAGGTCTTCGCTATTTTTGGCGCTCGGGGCCCGAGTCTATAAAAGGGGCCCAGGGGGTTCAGTTCTCAGTGTGCAGTTGGGAGCAAGTTTCGTTCCCAGGTGCCAAATTGAGCGCGCCTGCATCTTAGCGTAGCCCAAGGCCCAGTGGCAGATCCAGGGCTTCACAGCGCCACCTGGTGGTATGGGACACCAGGCTGGTTTGGATCTGATTGGGAGTTCGTGCCAGTAGCTCAGCTCGTGGCTCGGAGGGGACATCTTCTGATTCGGGATCACATCCCGTAGATGTCATGGTTGGGTGGTGAGCAGCCTGCTCAGATCTGACGTGGTGTGTGGTTGTTTTGCAGATCAGGGGTTTCAGGAGTGCTGGGATGTGTCAATATGATTATTCGCAACATTTGAAGGGATGGAAGAAAATGTTGAATTTCATCTCACAAAGTGCCAGGGATCCAGTTTGGCCATCGTACAGATTTTCATCTTGATCTCCAGTGATGACCACAGACTTTGGCCAAAAAGATTTTAATATTCACAAACCATCTCAAAGATCTCAAAACAATCCTTTGCACAAGACATTCAATTTTTATTTGTATTTTTTGCTTTTTATTTTCTTTTATTTAGTTGGAATCATAGTATGTCTATATAATGCATGCATTTGTTTACAATTACCACCAATGCTGAAGGTTTCTTACACACTGAATTTGCATGGAATAAATGAAACTAATCCATACTTACAATTACCACCGATGCTGAAGGTTTTATACAAACTGAATTTTCTTGAAATAAATGAAACTATTTATACTCGATGTAAATAGTTTTTTTTTCATGTAATCATACCAATAGGATTAATATTAAGACAATATGATGTAAAGATTCTAGCTAACCGCTTACACAAAATCATCAGAAAATAGTTGGACATAACATGCGTTGTACACCATTTCATTTGATGGTCAAAACAAAGGTTTTACTGACAAGACTAGTTTCATCCCATGGAAGTATCTTGGCTCACAAAATGATTGAACAATCTTCGACACTGATGAGGTTCAGCTCTAGTATAAATTACTTTCCACTTGCAGAGGATGTGGTTGAGATAGTCAAATCCTATGTATAATTAGGGGCATTTTCACACGCCCCAAGTATATCATGAAAATGGCGGCACAAACACAATCGACCAAAGAGCATGCTTCTTTGTCAGCCTAGAGAGGCAATGTTTCTAGGCACACTCCTAGCATAAGCTCCTATTTGACTTTCTAGCTCTAGTTCTACTAACAGCCCTCCATGCACGAGCTTTTTGGTCCTTCCCCACTGACAAGGTATTCAGGGACACGTGGCCCCCCAGATCCCATTTAGCATGCCATGTCATAACAAGCTGGCACAAAGGCCCACATGACACAAAGGTCATTTGGGCCCCAAGGGGGGGCACACAAGCGTACACATCAAAGACCACATAGCGAAGCACAATCAACAACTGAGTCGCGAGTAGGGGTCGTGTGACGAGCACGTGACCGGGCTAGCAACGACATGGACACATGACCAGTCATCAAGACTCGCGGGCCTGGTTAGTGGACTGCCTACATGGCAGGCTGAGTCACACAAATGGCTGCCCGTGGGGACATGTAGCCATTTGTGAGCATCCCAATCAGTACATGAAGGATGCGCGGCAAACATGCGGGCAAACTCAAAAGACAAAGTGAGGGATCAGTCAGAGGTGGCAACTACGCAGAGCAACACGTGGTGGGCTGTGGGCGCTTATAATCTATTGTTAGGCTGACGACTCACCGGCCAACTGGATCTTCTCCTCTGAACATGAACTTCCTTTAATCGTGAACAAGTGTTATGTCTTCAAGTGGTTGTCCCTGGGTGAGGTATATTTGTTGAAAGAAAGGCGGTGTGCTTGATCGTCGTAGGGAATGTCAGGTGGTTGACGATGATGGCAGTTTGTGAACGGTGGGCTGTGCGGTTTAACTATTGTATCGATTGGGTCGGCCGTGCAAGAGTTTTCAAGGGGTTGCTTGCTCTAAGGCCTAGTCTTCTAGAGAGTCGTGAGGTCCTGAGTCGAATGAGCTGTGTAATCAAAAGTCCCCAGGGATGGAGTAAGTTATGCCATCTAGTCGCTTGCAATCGAGTGGGGTTGCGGGTCGCATCTCCTGCGCGACTTAGTGCATAGTTCCATCTCAAACGAAGCATCGATCAAGAAACCCAAAAAAAAAAGAGAGAGGAATTGCATTGAGGACGTCAAAACGGGCCCTAGTCCAGATGGTAGAGTCAAGCTTAGAGTCTGTGTGTGCCACAAACTGATCCAAGGTTTGTAACCAAGTACAGAGTGACAGAATACGCAAAGGAGCGTCTAGGCCAGTGGATGGTTGGGACCCCTTGTGCTCATACGAAGCCTGGCAACTAGTCGACAAGACCGACAAATCACCAAGGTTGAAAGTCGTCGGTGAGGAGGTCTCCCGTTCGTATTGATTCTAGTGCGCCTTAGATAATGATATAGCCCTATGGTGCATCTTCCCTCACAACATTCAAGGACCTGGTTGTGTGGTTAGGCGGAATGACTTACATGCAAATGGTTGCAGGTTCGAGTCCTGTGCAGAGTAAACTCAAAAGAATATTCGAATGAATATTCAGAGGGTGGGTCCCTTTGATGTGAATATGTGGAGAGCCCCCATTTTGCGATGTGTGGCGACCAGAGGTTATCTTTTGGCTGTGGGCAGCGGTTAGAAGGCTTGGTTAGTCAGCACTGGAGCCGAATCAACAGCTATGGTTGGAAGGCTGAACCTTAGTCATCGGCACCATTCTTTTGGAAGGGCCGGCTAAGCTGTGCCTTAACTCTTTAAGGTTCGTCTACGCCAGTGAGACAAGCGAGAAGAATATTCACAAGGGTGGAGGAATTATGCAGTTCAAAAACAAAAAGCGAGGAGGCAGGAACTTGCCCTTGTAAACGGCAGAAGATGGGGGGGAGGGGGAGGGGGGGCGCGGTGGGGGGCTTGGTTTGCAAGCACTAAATTCAGTAAACCTCTACCCCGAATCGTAATCTAGGTTTGATCTTTTTTAACAACATCAGGTTACTCCACAAAGGCTCCTTAGATAAGAATATTATTGCATATATCTTACCTTAGCCTAAAAGTATATATGAATCCAGGCGCAAAACAAATAGTGCAGTTCTAACCTCATGCCAGGTCCCCACAAATTTAAAACCATAAACTTCATCACAAGTTTAAAACCATATATTCCATCACACAGCAAGGACTGCCACTACCGATGCCATTATCGACCATGGTAGGTGTCAACTGTAGAGTAAACACACACACACGTGTACTCTTTTTTGTGTGAAATCCATGGAACTTTATATTACAATAAGCAGCGCGCGCACACAATTTTTTTGTGAGATCCATGGAAATTTATATTACAAGAGGCAGTTCCCAAAGAGGGAACTGCAATTACAACATCAGAAGATCTCAATATATGACAAGTGCACATACACACTCACTCACTTTTTCTTTTGGGTATCATATAGGGAAAATGTACATTCAAAGCTGCTCCACACACACACACACATGCACGGTCGCTCGAATGTGTATGCATGCAGGCATTGGCTGTTTTATACCAGAAACTGTCCAAAAAATAGTGACAAACCGGGCAAACCTTTGAAACAGTTAGGGCTGATTGTATCACATAATTTGCATAAGGATCATGAAGTAATTGGGCTAGTCGAGAACTGTTCATCAGTCCATGCACAATGTGGGACCTCTGCTCCTCCCCAGCAAGCTTTAAGCATTTTTCCACCACATTGCTGCTAAACTTCTGCATAGAAAGATGTGCATAATTTTCTGCAAGTTGATCCATTACTTCTGCCGATGCCCATGCTATACCAAGATCCAATATATATTGAACAACATAATTACTGTCACAAACAGTGAAATTTATTAGGATATCTCACAGCCCATTAAAAATTAGAAGAAAATAACCTTTCAGACATACACAGACAATACATATACATAGGAGAGATGGATCTCAGCCCATAAAATACGACCCAACACATATTAAACATACACTTTTCCATGGACATTTATGCTATACTATTTCATATTCAGCTGATTAATTATATGCACATGTTTAGAGATCACACGTGTGTTTCGTGTGAGACTCTTAACAGAATTTCACCCCTGGCTGGTTATTTTCTTCAAATCCAATGCACTCTAACCACGGTTTTTTACGATGAGATTACACCATCCATAAAGTGGTAGCACCTGCAGAGGGTAGTCACAGCTGGCACTCCTTACAATGTACAAATGATGAATAATGAGAAAGAAGGGGGGAAGGAATCCAAGGAGGTCCTTTAGGAAGTAGGTGGGAAATTAGGCTGGGGAGATGGGAAATTATGCAGGTGACTAAATAGTCCTCAGTTGTGTTATAAGTAGTATTATAATAAATCGAAGAAAATGGTGTAGAATAATCACCTAGGAATCATGCAAGTTGAAGATAAACTTCCTTATACCAATCGTGTGTTTCAAAGATACACATGCATGCATGTGTGTGTGCGTGTGCGTGTGCGTCTGCATGAGAGAGAGAGAGAGAGAGAGATGACAAGCAGATAGTTACTCCTTTTATTTGTACATTCAAACAATTTCATTGAGCTCCATTGTGGCCATCTTCCATCCACGTCCTAGCTCCTTTCGAGGAAACTAATAGGTAAACTGTTTTTTTAAGTTAGAAAGAAATGACTTAAAATAGGCAAGGGAATAAAAGAAATTAAAGAACTTAAAGAGAAATTAAATAGAGAACATTGTTGGGATATCTCAAGGTGTATGCCTCAGGCACACCTTGGTTTCTATGTGTAAGTGCTAGAGGCACAGTTAGGTGCCCATAAGCACAGTTAGGTGGTGGCAAGCCACATAGGATGATTGAGAGAATCTAGGAGCAGATTGAGGAGATGATTGTGGAGCTCTGAAGTCATCAGTGATGTCAGTGAGCATGTAAGAGGTGCCTACTATAAGAAAAAGCATCATTGATTGAAATTTGGTCACAAGTCTTTGCTACATTAAATTCTTATATTTTGAAGCCTTTCAGTTGTTATTCTAGCCTTGTAAGAGAGAAGACACTGCCCAATACTTGGGTTAGACCCTCTCATGGCTACCATATTGAATATAGATAAGTTCAATGGTAAGGGCTTCCACACATGGCAGATGAAGGTGAAATTTGCATTGATGAGGGAAAACCTCTGGGGACTTGTCAAACCGGCTTCAACTTCTTCTTCTACAGCCTCCAATGCTGGAGAATCCTCAGCTCCGACACGCCCGGCAAGGGATCCCGCTAGAGAGGAGAAAGCATATGGTATCATTGCTCTTGCTTTAGGAGATGATTATATTCATCACATCTCTGACTTAGAGTCTCCTTCAGAAGCTTGGCAGAAGCTTGACATGATTTTTGGTGCTAGCTCTCACATCTCAAAATTATCACTTAAAATTTCTTTCTTTGAATTGAAGATGGTTAGTGGCACTCCTTTGCCTGCCCATGTCAATTACATGCGGAGTCTTATGACTCAACTTGCTTCTATCAGCTCTCCTATCACTACAGATGATGCTATGGCAATGTTGCTTAAGAGTATGCCTGAAGATTATGATCATATTGTTATCACTTTGAAAAATCTTCCTAATCCTAATCTTGAAGGTATTATCTCTGCTCTCCAAGAGGAAGAAAGGCACATGGAGCTCAGGAAAGGCAATGACACAACTTATGCCATAAAAATCTAGAAGGGCAAGTTTTCACCTTGCAATCATTGTGGGAAGACTAATCACCTCTCAAAAGACTGCTTCAAAATCAATCCATGCAAACACTGTGGCAAAAACAATCATCATGAGAAGTTTTGCAGAGCCAAAAAGGAAGCAACTTCAAAGACAGAAAATGCCAATCTACTTTCAGTTGATGTGCCTCCACAAGATGAGGCATCCTTTGAAGATTATGCTTTTTAAATCATCTCTATGTATGCTCCAGATCTCTCTTTTTATGTTGAGTCAAGGTACTCAGCCGGGATAGTCCTACAAAATGAATGAAATAAACTATTGTGTTTTGTGTGTTTTGTAAACACCTCTGGTCACCTTATGATGTAGGCCATGTGTATGTGTTTTGCTCCATGGTACCTCCTGCAGACATTGTGTGCATGTACATGCAGGGGAGATAACCATTGGAAGGTCTTTTGTATCCCTTTTGTTTACCTTACACCCATGGGAAGCCTTGCTAGCTTGAGATCCTAGCCATTGATAGATCCATGACCACCATGAGATGGCATGAGACACCTTGTGCTAGCTGTATCCTTGACATAGCCTGAGGCATTCCCTTGAGGGGGGGTTTGTTGGGATATCTCAAGGTGTATGCCTCAGGCACACCTTGGTTTCTATGTGTGAGTACTAGAGGCACAGTTAGGTGCCCATAAGCACAGTTAGGTGGTGGCAAGCCACATAGGATGATTGAGAGAATCTAGGAGCAGATTGAGGAGATGATTGTGGAGCTCTGAAGTCATCAGTGATGTCAGTGAGCATGTAAGAGGTGCCTACATAAGGACCTCACTCTTCTTCATTCTATATGCAAGTATTCTGAGTTTGTGTTCACTCTATTCTTTCCTTTCAGTTTACCAACAAACATAAAGATATTGACGGGGTGAGCTCCACATCACATGGAGTTGTTATACGAACCATAGGGGTGTCCAAGTCCAAAGGACTCGGTGCTATTTTACTTACTAGATCACCCTCCACTTGTCAGCATGCCTTAGGAGATTGGAATGCACCGTACCCACTCATAAGTTTTTACGCCATGCAATTCCTCGTACTTTCATATGGACCTTGGGGTGAGCCTTGGTAATGCTAGAGGATAATGTTGAATTTCACGGAGCACAGAACAAGGTTTATAGGTTAAGCCTAAGAGTTGGACTTAATCTCCCGAAATAACAATCCTTGAGTTAATGTACTAGGCCCATTGTGTAATCAATTTGGTGCATGGGTAGAGACTCTTGTGGCAAAAAGTTTCAAAAGAAAAATTCAAACTATTTAAAGTTCCCAGCCTGACATCCTGCAGCGTCTTCCGTGGTTCTAACTATTATATTGGCTTCACATGGCACCCAAAATGGTGGATACAATAATGAGTATAAAGTGCATAGGCAACGTCGGCACTCTTGAGTCTAAAGAAAAGCACCAATCAAGAACCAGACAAGGATAGAGGATCGATGCTTGGTGAGATGCAAGAAATGATAGTTTCTTGTGGCAAGCAGGAGTCCTGAACACATTCTACAGCAGTAAGTCACTCCAAGGAGTTCTGGATGCACTCTTGGAAAGCAGCAGCAGCAGTAAGTCACTCTGGAGTTCTGGACAGCAGCAGCAACAGACCTCAAACATGCTATAGACACACTTAGATAACTCATGACGTCGGAAATGGGCCCAGCTACTAGAGACAGACGTGATGTGTAGCCTCGAGGTTCCATCCATCTTGAATGTACTTACAACCTTTTCTCTAGCTTATACTACACTCAAAGATGTGTTAAACACCTTTAGTTCCCCTATACAAGGTGTTCGAATAGTGATTGATTTCATCTTTTGGTCGTATGCCTTTTTTATCTTTTATATATGTTAATGTTGGGATAAGTATAATCAAGGGCTTGCTCTATGGTGCATGTGTGCATCATAGGGGAGTCACATGTGTGTTTGTGTGTGTTGTAAAGGCACATCAAGTGCTATGATGTGTCTAGTGTGTGACCTAAGTGATGATGTAAGACAAAGGCAATCCCACTGATGTAGGGATTGATTCCTACTGATGTAGGGACTGATTGCCACTTATGTAGGGAAGGTATTACCTTCTCCCCCTTTCTATAAGAGAGAGACCTCTCTCTCACAATCATAATAGAGAACTACCATCTTTCTTTCATTGTGCTCTCACACCTCTTGCAAGATGCATCTATTCTATCCAACGGGATTCTACACTTGGTATCAGAGCATTAGGTTTTCTAGATCTAGCCTAGCCTAGCATTAGATGCTATCTCTAGCATAAACTACAAGCTTCTTCATCTTCTCCATTTTCTTCTCTGCCTTCAAGCGACCTTTGCCCAAACCCTTTGAGCTGCAAACTCCTCACGTATGGGCGAACTTCCAGCTGCAAGCATTCAGAGAAATTTCGACAGTGCGCGCAACGCCAACACTCACACTCTGTGACGAAATTTCGTGCAATGCCGCCTCTGTACTTACCTATCTGCAAATTCCTCTGAGCTTGTGCTGGACGACACTGAGGGCAAGCTGCTACTGAAATCTGAGCTCATTTGGACAAGAGATGGAGTAGAAAACGACGAAAAACCAGTCTGTCTTCTCAAGCCTGGCTATGGCGACCTGGCGTAACATTTCGCCCCTCCTTGCTGGTAGCCCTTCTTTGGTATAAGGCCCTTCTTCCTGCATAAAAATCCCCTTGAATAGAGCTATGAGCTGTGAGAATTGCACCCTCCAAGTTCTGGTCTCTGTTTTGGACAGTTTTGACAATGTTGTGAGTTTGATGCTACATTAGATGCTACTTTAGTATTTCTCATGTTTTAAAATATTGAATAGCATCAGTACAACTGCGGCTACAGCTTTCCTTTAAGTTGCTATACCTGGATTTGCTTGGAATACTCACCTCTATGAAGCATGCAAGTGAAAGCATCATTTTCATTGTGATTTGTGGTATGGAATTTGGTTACAAGTCTTTGCTACACTAAATGCTTGTACCTTAAAGCTTTTTAACTCTTTCTAGCCTTGTAAGAGAGTAGACACTGCCCATTCTGGGTTAGACCCTCTCATGGCTACCTTCATGAATATGGAT
Source organism: Dipteris shenzhenensis (assembly GCF_047967505.1). Classification (NCBI taxonomy): domain Eukaryota; kingdom Viridiplantae; phylum Streptophyta; class Polypodiopsida; order Gleicheniales; family Dipteridaceae; genus Dipteris; species Dipteris shenzhenensis. Next base: position 25,153,253 of record NC_141601.1, read on the forward strand.
CAGTTCAATGGTAAAGGCTTTCACACATGGCAGATGAAGGTTAAGTTTGCATTGATGAGGGAAAACCTCTGGGGGCTTGTCAAACCTGCTTCAACTTCTTCTTCAACAGCCTCTAATGCTAGAGAATCCTCAACTCCGACACGCCCGGCAAGAGATCCTGCTAGAGAGGAGAAAGCCTATAGCATCATTGCTCTTGGCTTAGGAGATGACTATATTCATCACATTTCTGATTTAGAGTCTCCTTCTGAAGCTTGGCAGAAGCTTGATATTATATTTGGTGCTAGCTCTCACATCTCAAAATTGTCACTTAAGATTGCTTTCTTTGAATTGAAGATGGCTAGTGGCACTCCTTTGGCTGCCCATGTCAATTATATGCGGAGTCTCATGACTCAACTTGCTTCTATCAACTCTCCAATCACTACAGATGATGCAATGACAGTGTTGCTCAAAAGTATGCCTGAAGATTATGATCATATTGTTACCACTTTGAAAAATCTTCCTAATCCTACTCTTGAAGGTCTTATTACTGCTCTTCAAGAAGAAGAAAGGCACATGGAACTCCGGAGAGGCAATGACACAGCCTATGCCATAAAAACTCAAAAGGGTAAGTTTTCACCTTGCAAACATTGTGGGAAGACTAATCACCTCTCAAAAGATTGCTTCAAGATCAATCCTTGCAAACATTGTGGCAAAAACAATCACCATGAAAAGTATTGTAAAGCCAAAAAGGAAGCAACTACAAAGTCAGAAACTGCCAATCTACTTTCAGTTGATGTGCCTCCACAAGATGAGGCCTCCTATGAAGACTGCTTTTTAAGCACTTTTTTGTTTATCATCACTTGGTCAAATTTTGAGGTTCTCTGCCTCGAGTAGTACTCCAAAAAGAATATGTTATGTAAATCACCTCTAGTCACCATATGATGTAGACCATGTGATATGTGTTTTGTCTATCCCATTTCTGTGAACCTCACACCCTTGGGAACCCTTGCTAGCATGAGATCCTAGCCATAGATTTATCCTTGACCACCATGAGATGGCATGAGAAACTATGAGACTAGATGTATCCTTGACATGCAAGAGGCAAACCCTTGAGGGAGGGTATGTTGGGATAAGTATGATCAAGGGCTTGCTCTATGGTGCATGTGTGCATCATAGGGGAGTCACATGTGCGTTTGTGTGTGTTATAAAGGCACATCAAGTACTATGATGTGTCAAGTGTGTGACCTAAGTGATGATGTAAGACAAAGGCAATCCCACTGATGTAGGGATTGATTCCCGCTGAATGATGTAGGGGCTGATTGCCACTTATGTAGGGAAGGTATTACCTTCTCCCCCTTTCTATAAGAGAGAGACCTCTCTCTCACAATCATAATAGAGAACTACCATCTTTCTTTCATTATGCTCTCACACCTCTTGCAAGATGCATCTATTCTATCCTACGGGATTCTACAGTTAATACACCTAGCTTATACTACACTAAAAGGTGTGTTAAACACCTCTAGTTCCCCTATACAGGGTGTTCCAATTGTGATTGCTTTCAGCTTTTGATCTCATAGGCCTTTTTTAATCTTTTGTATATGTTAATACTATATATATATATATATATGACTATGGTGATATTGATGATGATGACATTGACTATGTCCTACATTGTTTTTCTAACATGGGTTAGGATGCTCATTTCGTAGCTCCATCCTTTTTGCTCATTTTATCAGGGTTGTGGGACCTGTTTTTTACACTTTTCTCCCCACTCTTCGGTCCTTTTTGCACTCTCTTAGGTCCTCATATGGCACAAACAAATTCCAACACTTAAACCCATTAAAGGTTAGCGAAATGAATGCATTCCTAGTTCTTAGACTAATCCTAGTCCCTTGTGGGCAACCCCATAGTTCTCTTTTTTACCAATGCAAGACAAAAGTAAAAACAATAAAAGTTATTCTTGGTTAACGAACTTCATCATTCTTTGACCGAAGTCAATTCTAATAAAGATTACTCTTTATTTTCTTAGGAGAAGTCCCAAATGGTAACATCCCCTCGGCTTCTAAACAATTGTCCTCAACTGAAAAGCTTCTTGATACAACTATAGAACTTAAGGATACTCTAAGAAGAATTCCTCATCTACCCACTTGGCATCATGTGCCGAATAATTCTTAAACTTGACAAGGTATCTACAAATAACCTTACTCTCGGTCCTTTCTTCTCTGTATGATAGACAATTTGCTCTGGGTCAAGAATCTCCTCCATCTCTTCCACCTCAGGTGGCTCTTCTTTGAGCTGGTTATGTGGGTTTTGGGTCCTTTGATACTTCTTTAGAAGACTCGCATGAAAAGCATTGTCAATCTTCCAAGTCTCGCGGGCAACTCTAGTCGACAAGTGACTTCATTTATGGCCTCACTAACTCTTAATGGTCCATAATATCTGGGAGACAACTTTGGGTATAGTTTCTCTTTTCCTTTCATCTTTCTAAGCAGTGCTTTTTCAAACTTTAGTAAGACCCACTCTCCTTCTTAGAGATTCATCTCCCTTCGGTGCGTGTCTGCTGTCTTCTTTTACTTATGATGAGATCTTTCAATTGCTGTCTGAACTTGAGAGAAAGCTGTATGTAAGTCTTGGGCATATTGGTCGGCTGCAAATATCTCATCCTTTGTTCTGAGGATAGGTGGTAAAATCACCTTTCCATAAATAACTTCGAATGGGGCTTTTCCTGTGGAGCTATGAACAATGTTATTGTATGCAAATTCCACGAGAGGAAGATACTTTTCCCATTCGACCTTCTGCTCGGAGGCATAACACTAGAGAAGATCCAATACCGTGGAATTGGCATTCTCACCTTGTCCGTCTGACTGAGGATGAAAAGTCCAGCTTTGTCCCCATATTATCAAAAATAATGCTCTCCAAAAATAAACTAGTCATCCTAGGGTCTCAATCACTAACAATCGACTTAGGCATCCCATGGTGCTTGAAGATCTGTGCCAAAAACAATCTAGCCATGTGGTCTGATTTGATAGTCTTACTTACTGGAATGAAATGGGCCTGCTTGCTGAACCTATCAATGATGGTCCCCGTATCTGGATCTAGGAAGATCAAAGATGAAGTCCATGGCAATACTTTCCCATGGTCTTTTAGTGTATACTGACTGGATGATACTCCCAGCTGAGTATTCATGGTCTCTCCGAAATTTGGATCCTGTAGATAAAGCTCTTTCATGACCTCCAAGTCTTAGTGACATGCTATGGTGACATTATTTACTTTAGGCCTTCTAGATAAAGCATCCGCAACTCTGTTCCGAGCTCCTAGAGTATAAACAATCTGAAAATGAAACATGGATAGAAATTTTTCCCGCTTCATCTGCTTTTCGAAGATCTTAGTCTGAGTCAAGAAATACTTGAGGCTCTGGTACTGTAAAGTCAGATCCAAGAAGAAATAAAGAAAGAAAGAAAGTATATTAACGTCCACGGAAGACCTAGAAGTCTATGGGACAACATGAAAACCAATTAGTACATCAGCTTAGGGAGGGTAGCTCTCAGGGAGTGCATAAAGCAGCTACATTTATTTAGAGTACCTACATTATGACTTGGAAAGAAACACAGTCGGCCATACATCAGTTTAAGACTGAAAGTCTTTTGGCTTGGATTTAAACTCTTTAATGAGTGCTACGCCCTGACGGTACACTGCCCATTTTCCATCATTCCTTGCAGCCTTGACCTTAGCTAATTCAAATATTTAAAGCATAAATAACTGCTAGCATCTCTTTCTCATAAACACTCCAAAACATCTCAGCATCATGCAGCCTCCTACTTTCATAAGCTATAACCCGACCTTCTTGATGGAGGGAGCTCCCACACACTCTCCACATGCATCGCAGTCCACATCAAACGGTTTCTGTAACTCTAGAACAACAAGAATAGGCTCAGTCGTCGTTAGCTTTTCTTTGAGAGCATTAAAAGCTGTCCTTTGTCTTTCTCCCCACCTGAAAACTACATTTTTCTTGATCAAGTCGTGTAAGGGGGCTGCTATATCAGCAAAGTGTCAGATGAAGCGTCTGTAATAGGAACAAAGCCCAAGAAAGCTGCGTACTTCATGTACCAAGGTGAGCTCTGGCCATTCCTGTATAGCTTTAATCTTGGCTAGATCCATCCGAATCCCTTCCTTGGAAATAATGTGTCCCAGATAATGAATCTCGTCTAGAAATAATTCACTCTTTCTGCCATTAATAAAAAGATTATGATTTCTGAGTGCTCTTTATGCTCTTCTTCTATCTTAGAAAAGAACAAAATATCATCAAAGAAAGTACCTACAACGAGCCTTTAAGATCTGAAAATTATGTCCATTATTCGATTGAAAGTGGTTGGTGCGTTGGTAAGCCCAAAAGGCATCACCAAAAACTCAAAGTCCAAAAGTGGTCCGGAAAGCTGCCTTATGGACATCTTGTGGGTGGATCCTAATCTGATGATATCCACTTTTTAAATCAATACGGCTGAAAATCGTGGCCCCTTTCAGTATGTCCAAAATATCTATGCAAAGGTCTGGAAACCTAATCTTGATTGGCATTTTATTAAGAGCTCTATAATCCACACACATACGATAAGAGCCATCCATCCTTCGAACTAAGAGTACTAGTGAGCAAAAGGGTGAGGAACTCGGCCTAATAAATCCTTCGGAAAGCAAATCCTATACCTGTGCCATAATTTCTTCAGTCTGGGCTGTGCTCACACGATAAGGCAGCTGATTTGGGGTCTCACATCCTGGAAGGAGCTCTATAACATGATCTTCAGGCCGTTCTTGAGGAAGCTCTCCTAGTAAGAATCTGAAAAACAATCTTTGAAAGATTCTAGAAACTGAAATTTTTCTTTTTCTAAAGGACTTACTCCTACTTGAAGTTCACCCTCTCTCTCTTTAACAAAGACCATATATGCAGAAATTGCAGATTTTATTTATTTAGCAAAGGAAATATTTGATACAACTAGAATGGTCTCCCCTCTTCCCTCGGCCAAAATCTTGTGTTGCTTGTTCCGATGCACAAAACTGAGAGTTCTTGCTTTAGAATGAAGAACTACCTCTTTTTGTGGAACCACGGCATACCCAAAATAACGTCATAATGCTTGAGAGGTGCAACATAAAACTCTTCGTGGTGTACATAGTCCCGTACATAAATTTTGAGCTTTCCAATCAAAGGTGTGACCTTAACTGGATCCCCTTCAAAAACATGCTCTGCATCCAAAGATAATCCCAATTCTTCCATCTTAATTCCTAGCCTCAAAGCTAAATCTTCTGAAATGAAATTATCGGTAGCTTTTGGATCAAACAGAATTAAAGCACTCTGATCTCTTACTTCACCCCACGCGAGGAAAAGCTCTCGGTTTCCTGATTCTATGATTCTACCCAACATATTTGGGACTCCTCCCGCCACACGCTTGGGCGGTTCTCTTGGCGTTTTCTGCTCCCTTGGACCCGCAAATCTTTCGGGGCATTGGGCAGCCATATGCCCTTCCTTTCCACAATGGAAACACTTACCATCGTTTCGGAAAGCCTCAATCTGTTCTAGAGTAAACTTTGACTTCAAGATGGAAAAATTGAACCCACCGAATTAACTTGATTGGGCCTAGAAATAAGGGCTAGAACCCCCCAACCCCTTCTCCCCCCCGAAGGTCTTTATTGCAATAGAATAAGGCTTTGTACACTCTCACAAGAGCATGGACTGAGTACAATCTTGAATGAATCTCGAGGTCAAAGGCCTTTCTTTTATAGACTAGGCCTAGCAAAAAGCTAGGCCCTACTTTCTAAAAGGTACTTTTACAAAAAGTCAAGCTTTTAGTCTTTTTCCTTCAAATCTAGTGCTCTAAAGCTTTTGGGCGCCATTTAATCTTGTGGGCCCTCCTTTTAATGAGGTGCCCCCTTGTCTTTACTTTTTGAGCCTTGTGGGACTTTCTTTTTAAGCTTTTCTCCCCACTCTTGGGTCCTTTTTGCACTCTCTTAGGTCCTACACATGGCACTATCATGATATAGTTGACCACGCTAGAGCCCCCTCCAAGTGGAAAACAAGCAAACCCACCTAAAGAGGACCATCTTTTGAGACCATTGTAGATAATGAGATCATGCATCCTCCCCAAATCCAACAGTGCATGTCCATAAGAAGTGACCGTGGCTTGCCCTGTCAGCTGAGACTCGTGACATACCTGCATCATTTAAGTTGATGTCTGGCAACAAGATAGAATCATCTTTGAAGTCAAGGAGCGGTACCTGACGAACCCCATCACCGCGTTGAAGTTCCCTACAAGAAGGACTTCTCCACGGCTCAAGAAATCCACAATGTTAGGATATAGGGCTGCAAAAGGTGACATCTCGGGGTGGGCCCGAATATCTCAAGCAAAGTGATACGCCTCGGGTGGAAGGTACCATACGGTAATGGACAGAGCTTGAATGTCCAGATGTCAGATCCGGATCCAAAGGAATCTTAAATGAATGTCTCTCCTCTCTATTGGGACCGCTCTGAAAAGGGATGATCTCTAAAGTACTGCAACTCCTCTCAAGCCTCGTACTCCACCTGTATCCCTCGTCTCATCTCTATAAGCAATCTCCCAAGTGTACCCACCACTGACAACTAGTAGGGGGCGCTCTGGGCTCTGGTGTGTCTCTATAAAAAAGACTGTCTCGACCTATGAAAGTTCCTTGGTTCTTACCATAAGGTACCATTACAATTCCAAATGGTGCAAGACAAGGTCTCGATATCCTGAGTCTCATAGACCCCGCCCCCCTATGTGGGAGAGAGGTTCAGTGAGAAGCCTTCCATCTCGTACCACTGCCCACTTCCCCTCTTTGCGGGCCAGATCCCGTTGTTGCATTAGGGTACACCTCTCCTCAACCTGCAAAGGTGTGAAATGCTCATCCATGGAGATCAACAGGTGGTCTTGTAGGGCCGATCTACGACATAGTGCTGCAAGTCAAGCCTGAGCATCACAGAAACGTATGATGAGGGGCTGCTCACGATTGGGTCTCTTCCACTCATCAGGCCCTCTTGATCGCATGCTCTGCGGCCCCCAGAGTAGTAGGGCAACAATGTAATCGCATCATCTATTGGTGCAATTGCTGTTGTATGAGTGATACCACGAACTCAAATGTTGCGGGCTTAACTAGCCCTTTGCTGCTATTCCATGAGGATGGCTGAGACTGTTGTCTTTGTGGCAACCTCCTTTTGCAGTTGTGAAATGTCCTGCCTAAGCCCTTTAATGAGCCCAACCTACTCTTGTATGACCCAGGACATGCTCCTGTATGACAACTTCGATCCTGAGTGAAGCGGACCAGCTTCTGTGTGAAGTTGATCAACTCCACCTCGCAGGCTCAAATACTATGTACCTCAATGAGGAGAGACTCCCAAGCATCCGGTGGGTCGGCGCGTGGAAACTCTTGTCCCCAAGGTATCTGAAATTGAAAGGGACGAGGTGTAAATGTGAAGGGATGAGGCTAGATAGTCGAGGGTGGGTGAGGTGAGTAAGTTGGGTGCGATATGAGAATGACTGAGGCAGGGTCAAGGTGACACCAATCAGATGTGGGAGGGGCAGCTGACTGAGAGGTAGGGATGAGAGAGAGGATGAAGAGTAAAGTGCGCAGAGAGCCATGAGGAAGGGGGTGCGAGGTTGAGAGGGCGAGATGAGAGGAGCTGCTGAGAAGAGGGGGACGACTGAGCAACGAGGAAAGGGGCTAAGACGGCAGGTGGAGAGGCTTAGAGGGGTTAAGGGGAGAGGTTGCTTGGCGACGAGAGGCTTAGAGCAGCAAGGGGAAAGCTGAGAGGCGAGATGAGGGTGCGGCTAAGCGGCGAGGTGAGGAGCTGAGAGGCGAGGTAGGGGGCAGCTGAGCGGCGAGGCGAGGGGCTGAGAGGCGGGGCTGGAGGGTACGGAGGCAACGGAGTAGTGAGGTGAGGGGCTGAGACGGGGGTGGCTGAGAGGCAAGGTGTCAGACATAGTTGCTAGCCGAAACGGAAACGGAAGAAACAAAAGAAACGGAGTTTCCGGCTCCCGCCGAAACGAAAATGGAAGAAACGGCAATATGACACAATTTATGTATAAAAATTTATTTTTTATACGTAATATAATTATCAATAGAGTGCAAATCATACATAATACAATTATCTATACTTGAAGCATCATGCATGCTTCTATGATTCTAAATTCCTATGATGATTGATCTATCTCGTATCATCTATTATCCATGAATGATGCTTCAACAATCAACATGTGTCATCATTCATGAACTAAGTTCTAAGTTCCAAGTTCCAAGTTCTAACAAGTTTGAAGTTATCACAATCCGAAGTTTGAAAGGAAGGATGGAGAGGTGAGAGGGAGGATGGAGAGGTGAGAAAGGATGGAGAGGTAGAAGGAGGATGGGGAGGTGAAAGAGGATGGAGAGGTAGAAGGAGTCGGAGGAGGAGGAGGATGAGAGGTAGAAGGAGGATGGAGAGGTAAGAGACGAGAGGTAGTGGAGGGATGGAGAGCAACTGCCAGCCTGCAGGATGGAGAGGATGCAGAGTCATTCAGGGACTCAGGCAAGACATTTCATAGCTCAAAAAGGAGGTAGCCACCCTACGCACAGTTCCAGGAAGTACATCAATAGTGGAGGCATGGATTGCTAGTATGCGGTCCGTAATTGAGGAGACATCCAAAAGATATGGCCAAGCGGGAACCTACAAAGGCAACAATCTCAGCCACCCTCATGGCATAGCAACAGAGGGCTAGTAAAGCCCTGATATTAGAGTTTGTGGTATCACTCGTACAACAGCTACTATACCGATTGGATGATGCGATCACATTTGTGACTACCACTCGGGGGTCATAGAGCCCAGAGCGCCCCTTACCAGTTGTCAATGGGTACACTTGGGAGACTACTTATAGAGATGAGACGAGGGATACAAGTGGAGTACAAGGCTCAGGATGAATTGCAATACTTTACTGATTAACCCTTTTTAGAGCTGTCTCAGTAGAGAAGAGACATTTATGCCATGTTCCTTTGGATACAGATCCGACATATGGACAGATCTATGCATTGCAGTATGTTACTTTCAACTTCAGACGTCTCACTTTGCTCGAGATATTCCGGACAACACCGAGATGTGACCTTTTGCAGCCCTATATCCTGACATTGAGGATTTCTCGAGCCGGGGGGAAGTCCTTCTTGTTGGGGACTTCAACACGAGGACGGGGGTTCATCAGGTATCTCTCGTTGATTTCAAGAGATGATGCTATCCTATTGCCATACATCAACTTAGATGACGCATGTATGTCACGAGTTTCAGCTACTGATAGGCGAGCCCTGATCACTTCTTATGGGCATGCACTGTTGGGAAGATGCATGATCTCCTTATCTACAATGCAGATGGCCCTCTTCACGTGGGTTCACTTACATGGAGGGGGCTCTAGCGTGATCGATTAATCATGGGATCCCCTACCTTCACTTATCATATCACTGCTTTTATTGTTGCACCACCTCCTCGAAGAGCAGACCATACATACATTTTCTTCAGTATCTCCACTCCCCGTCTTTAGATGCATTACAATCTTTTTGTGAATTGCAAAACCAAGGTTACGATCTTCAATACCACCCGAGTAGCCATGCACAGAGAGCATTTCACAATTGACGGATCACCGGTTGAGATTGTCTTGTCTTACACATACTTAGGGGTTCTCTTATTTTGCCCTATCTTTACGATGAGACCAGCTATGCAGGCCCGCCTCAGCAAAGGTTAAGCCTCTCTAGCTAGATTGGAGAGGCAGTGCTTCCAATCATACTTTTAGGACCCTCGAACCAAGGCCCTCCTTTCTTACTTCTTCGTCCGATCAGTTGGGATGTATGGCAGCCCTAGTTTGGGGACGGATCTTTTAGATGTAGGGTGGGCTCGGGTGGAGCATCTCTAGGTCCTCATGTTGTCGCGTATGATTCGCAATAAGCCGTCGGTTTCTCATCAAATTATTATGTTACGATCTTCAATACAGAGCATTTCACATTTGACGGATCACCGGGTGAGATTGTCTTGTCTTACACATACTTAGGGGTTCTCTTATCTTGCCCTATCTTTACGATGAGACCCGCTATGCAGGCCCGCCTCAGCAAAGGTTACGCCTCTCTAGCTAGATTGGAGAGGCAGTGCTTCCAATCATACTTTCGGGACCCTCGAACCAAGGCCTTCCTTTCTTACTCCTTCGTCCGATCAGTTGATGTATGGCAGCCCTAGTTTGGGGACAGATCTTTAAGATGTAGAGTGGGCTAGGGTGGAGCGTCTCTAGGTCCTCATGTTGTCGCGTATGATTTGCAATAAGCCGTCGGTTCCTCATCAAATTATTCTGGCCGAGTTTGGATCATCACCATTACAGATTGATGCAGCATTCCAACTCATCACGTACCTATATCACGTCAAGAAGTATGGAGACTGCACCTTTGGACGACGAGGACTGCCATGGCCGACACTGTTGTCCTCCTCTATGGCCTTTGCAGCTGATGATGACCAAAGATGTTGGTACGCAGATACATGCAGGTAATTCAAGAGATTGGGTCTCCACATGGATAGACTCCCCCCTTTCTAGTGCAGCATTGATGCACCGTTTCTACCACGAGGTTAACCACGTTATGCACGAGGACCTACAACTCCACACATTCCCGACTTAGTTGGAACCACAGGAACTCCCAATGAAGCTTAGCTTCTACAGAGACCATTGCCTACGTATTGCCGACGAGGGTTTTATTGATCCTCCTGGATATACGTGGATTCACCTCCCCAATTCACTAAAGAACTATCACGCAGTTCCAGGTTTCCTAACATCGACTTCACATTGAGAGTGGGCGTGCTGAGTACCGAGGGGGCAGCACAAATGCACTTTATGTGAGTTGCAGGAGATTGAGTCAGAGGAGCATTTAATCTTCAAGTGTCCAGTTTACTACGAGATCCATGGTCGCTTTTACTGCCTCTTCAGAGACTATTTTCCACTTCCTCGTCTTTCTAGACCAGAGATGCTTGGTCGCTTTCATCCATGAGACAGCTAGACATCGAGATCGCTTACTCAGATCACACTGGCAGACTCCTCTCAGAGCATGATCACAGAGTTCTTGCAGCCAGACCAAGCAGGTTACCAGCAGTGAGACCAGGTTCAAGTGACACGTCATACCCGACAAAGGATGGACACGCATATTACACTTCGATACATCCCCTCCATGTTCAAGGTAGGGGTACAACCGACTGGGGTTACTGCAGCCTTGGTCCAATGCAAAGCTTCTACCAGGAAACCATGCCGGGAAGAGCCTGCGGATAGTCAACAGCACTCTATTTCCGACTTTATGCTACCACTGTCCCATCAGCCACTAGGTCCTTCATGATGTGGAGCTGGATTCTCCTTGGATTCTACTTGTACTCTGATAACATATGATTTTCGTGGTCATGAGGAGGGTCATACTAATATGGACATTATGCTTTGGCTTTATATTGATATTCTCATGACTATGTAGCAAGTACCTTGTAGTATGGGTGTTGATGCTCGGTTAGTAGCTCCACCCTTTCAGCTGGTTTTGTATAATAAACTCTCTCTCTCTCTCTCTCTCTCTCTCTCTCTCTCTGCACACGCACTAAGGTCGTCCTAATTCTCCACTCAGACCACTATTATCATACTTATATCTAAGTTAATAATGAAGCTAGAGGTGTGAGTAGAGAGTAGTCGACCTAGGAAGAGGTGGGATTAACAAGAACAAGTTGCCATTCAACCTTGAGCTGGGTTTAGGCTTTGGCCCATTTCAAGGGTTAAGCATTCAACACATGGGGGAAAAAAAAAGAGACAGCTCAGAGCAAGACAAAGAAAGAGAAGGACATTTGCTACAACACCTGTGATGAATCACTTTGACGATCCGTTTTCAACTTACATTTTTTCTCATTTGTTGCTTCCAACACCTACACGTACTCTATTCAAGCAGACAATATTAAAGAAAATGCAAGAACCTATGATCCACAAGAATAGATTCTCCATTTTCAATAAGGAAAATGGATTTTGTTAATTAATAGACATTATTACATCAGGCACCAAACTGGTGGTGTGACATATCTTTGCCTTATGATGGACTCCTTAAATCTTAATTGGATCAAGCACTATTGATGGTACCGCTGAACTATGTGATATTGGCGAATGATTATTAATAAAAATGTGCACGCGCATGTCTAGGTCCTAGGCGTAAGGGAAGCGTACATTAGAGTGCACAAAATGATAGCTGCACGAGTCATAGGCTAAGGGAGGTCTAAATGGGAAGATGGACATTGAGGGATCTCAAGGGATATTAATGACCCCTTCATAGTCGTGGCAAGCATCATTCACTACAACCTTGCATGATGCGTAGCTTCTCTCTGTCACCTTGCAGCCAGGATAAAGCACTGTCAGGGCCTATTTATAGCTCTAGAAGTAGGCACTTTCAACAGCAGCAATGACCAGTTCAAGTCGGTTCAAATACGATAAGTTCCAGTTAGTCAGTCAGCCAAATTTTGGGCAGGGCTCAGCCCTATAGTAGCCCCACTCCTCTCCAACATTGTTAAGTAACACTGAAACCATCTCCTACAAGCAGCGTAGACCTCAGAGTGTGGAATATTCTATTTCTGATAGCTTAGCAGTGTAATCATCCTTGATATACTGTTTTATGCCCAGCAGCTCTACTCCATGTATTGCACTCTGTTGTGAACAAGTTTTTCCACATCAGTGGGTGAAGAAAGTCTAAGTTTTCTCTCTCTCTCTTCTTGTCTTCTCTCTGCTGTCTATTCTCTAGAGTAAGGCTTTCAGTCTGCGCATGCATCTGAAGTGTTACGAAAGAGTTTGACGGATCATTCCACTGCATGTGAGGTTTGAGAGATTCAGACCTCTATTTTTGACATGGTATCAGAGCCAGTGGAACTTTGTATTCACTCTAAAGGAAAGAGGTGTATGCTGCTCGTTTGGTTGCTACAGCAAGATCTCAGAAGTGATGGACACTACCACTGCCACTTCCGCTTCTTCAACCCATTACTGCTTCCACCACCACTCCTCTTCCAAATTTGGTAGAAGCAAGGAAGCTTGATGAGACAAACTATCCCATCTGAAAGGTCAAGATTTGTAGCCATCTCGTGGCTAGGAAGCTTTGGAAGATTATATGGGGGTAGATTCGAAGCCCCAAGACATCAAGGATGCTTCAGGAAAGATTACAATGGCTATAGATCTAGATGAGCTCAAAGCATGCAAGGACAAAGATGCCCTTGCACTGATCATAGGGACGACGGTGGATTCTGTCACTCCACATTGTTAGAAATAATGAATACAGAGGATATACACAGCGGAAGCCTAATAGAGCCCAAGAACTCACACAGTGGTGCTTACATGTAGAATCAAAAACTTCTTTCCTTATGTGTACTTCACATACATGTAGATTTGCAGCAATTAAATGGACAATGCACAGGAGAGATGTAGAACCAACAAAACTTAAGTTTTTATCCACAATGAACACAATACAAAAGCAATGTCCTGTGTGTCACCCTCTAGTTGAACCCTTGTACATAAATAATAGTTGTTCTCCTACCTCCGTGGCACTCCCAAAACACTCGGCCTGTGTGGTCCCTAGGTAAGCATGCTCGTCATGCCCCACACACAAACCTTCAAACGGACCCTCCCAGACAGCCACAAGTAAGACAGTGCTTGACCCGGTTGCTTGACCTCCTTGCTACTCCCTTTGATCCGTCCTCCTTGCTTCCCTGATAGACAACCAAGTATAGAACCACCACCGAGCTCTGTCTGCAGCACTTGGCTTCTTCCTTGCAGCTGCTGGTCCTTCTGCATAATGGCCAGTCCTGCAGAGTTGCTGATCCAACCTCCTTTTATAGACTGGAACCCAAGTGGCCAACCTGCAGCCTCTTCTGGCCAACCCAGACAGGCCCTACCCACCAGACCTATTGGGCTGTGGTGCCTGACCTGGTTGGCTGCTCCTGACCAACCTTTTGCTGGCCCGCCTGGCCACAAGGCCTCCAGCCACTAGCCCAGGCTATGCTGGCCCTCTTTTCTCTGACAGCTCCACTTCTGTATGGACTTGCTCGAGCCTAGAAGGCCCTGCTCCAGCTCCGTCTAGTACTGCTGCAAGAACCAATACAGCTTCTCCTGCAAGTGCCAACAATCCCAAACAGTTCCTGACCATCCCAGGCAGGCCCTACCTTGCCTTGTCTGCTCTGGAATGTCCACGCAGACCTGCATATCCACCTTGGATGCTGTTGACCTGTTCCAGGCCTCCAGATCTCCTCCAGACTGCTTAGGCCTGTCCAATCTTGTCGCGTGTCTTGTAACTGGCCTTTGGAAACTCCAAAGGGCGGTGAGCAATTAATAACCAGAAAATACCATAATTTCAGCCGCTTAGAGAATTATTACAGCCAACTAGAAAATAATAACAGCCAACGAATGCGTCAATTTTATGAGCAAAAACCTATGAGCAGGTTTATATGAGCGTGTTTTTCAAGAGATTTTAAAAATAGTATTTCTTTAGGAAACATTGTTTTTACACTTTTATTTTCATTAGAACTAGATCCCTTTATCATAAAATTATACAGACTAGTCACTCATTCATTTTTACATAACATAAATCTTCTTATTCATAGACATCCCTTTGTACCCTTATTATTACCTTTAAAAAGTATTGAAAAATAACTCATTTAAGAAACGTCCCTCATAATCACTCTCAATATAATAATATTATAATAAATAATTACTTATTAAACACATTTATATCATATGGCAATATCTTTCAAGTGTTTTTATAGTATTAATAACAAGATATTTATGGACATGTTTCTACAGAAGTTTAAATTACTGTAAATAAGTATTAACTTGGGCTTATATATCACTCTCATAAAATACATGTATTATTTGATACTATATATGCAAGGTTTTCCAAAATATAACCCCATAGATGTGCCCAAATGGGGGTTTCCGATCAATTTGAGTGGCTGAATGACTATATTTGGACATTGGATGTGAAAGTTATGTCACTTTTAAAAGTGTTGTCCAAGGTAGTTGAAAGACCTTGTTCAAAGGGGTTTCGCTTGCGAAACTACCTTGATGGCTTGCTTCAATGAGTTTTCTTTGGAGAAACCCTTTCATGAAGATAGGTTGAGAGAGGTTTTTCAATGTCACCCCCTATTAAGTAAAAAGTTGTAAGAAGGATCATAAGGGAATTTTCATAGAGAAGTCTACTCTACATGTGGGTTTCTTCAAAAGCCATCCCATTATGTTCTCACCATTCCCAAAGATTCACATAAATATTTATGTATAAAATAGGCATTCCTATAATACTTTTCATATTTCTAAGTGAAACTATGTTTTCTTCTGATCCATTTTTGTCATATTTTTGCATAGTTAGAAGCTTTTTTTTTCCTTCGCTCGGACGCTCGGAAGATTTCGCTCGAAAAATGCTCGTCCCCACAGCCAACAAATGATCACTGAATAAACACAAGGAGCTAGATTGCCCCCGTTGTGAAGCCGGACACTAGATTGGCCCTAAACTTAGCGCCCCTTTCTGTATTTCTTTATATTTTATTCAGAAGGCATGCAAATACAAGAATTGCACCGCATTGCATCAATCCACAGATAGCCAACTGAATAATTATGTTTACAGGCACTCCGTCGTGCTCTGCAATCACAAAGAAGGCATCCTAGTCCAGTGCAACAACCATGGCAGCCATTCTTCCGAATCTGGCTTAGGGTTCTAACCTGGCACCTCTGATACCCACTAGGGGGCAGGAGAGAAATCAGCCCAATCTGTCTTGGTAGCTCTGAATACCCGGTCAAGCAAGTCCCAGTGAGACAAAAGCCAGCTAAACAACCACACCTGGCTAAGGGTTCTAACCTGGCAGCTCTGATACCCACTAGGGGAGTCTTGGCAGGAGAGAAATCATCTCAATCTATCTTAGTAGCTTTGAATACCCGTCAAGGGAGTCCTAGCAAGATAGAAGCCAGCAAAACAACCACACCTGGCTATTCCTGGCAAACAAAAAGGCCAGCTGCACAAAGCGAAAGGATCTTAAGGTTCTGAGGCAGCTGAAAAGCTGCCTCAAAACCTTAAGATCCTAAGGTTCTCGCAGTTGGAAAGGATCTTAAGGTTCTAATAGCTGGAAAGCTCCTGAAAAGCAATCAACCGATCGGAAAGCTCAGGAAACCCTACGAGATCGCAAACATGGAAAAACGAGATTCCCAAGCAAGATCTCTGGCACCCTGGCAGGTGAAAATCAGCAAAAGCAACCCTACAAAACCTACTGGAAGAGAATCGCCAAGTCTAGAAGCAAATCGAGTTGCTTGGAAGCTCCAAATTGCCTGGAAAAGTGCGATTTTGATAGGCACATGGCCTGGAAAGCTCCTAGAAGAAGTGTGAATCAGATTTGGGCCTCTGGGAAGGCATGAACAGTAGGCATGTAGCAAAAACGAACTGATCTGGACGCTCCTAGCACAAAAACGCATTTTGTTTTTTAGCTTCTGGCAGCCCTGGCAACTCACCAACAGCCCACATGGCACAGACTGCCCTGATAGTCAAAAAACAGCAAGGCAATGTGATAGAATAGCCCTAGAGCACTTTCCCAACCTATGACTTGCCTGTCCCTGTTCTTCTGTGGTCCAGAAAACAGCCGTGAAAGCAAATTTCGACTTTTCTGCTTGCTTTCCAAGCTAACTAGCCAAACGTGGCTCCTAGAGCTATTTTAGCAAAAGGGATTTTTACCCCTCTCTAACCTTCAGTCCCTTGCCTTGGCTCATGGATTTAATTGCATTGAAGTATCCTTTGATCTCTTTTAATCACCATAAATTCCTAAAGCTTATAAATTCATGTCCCCGTGATAGACCCCCCCCTTGAAACAAAGCAAACGTTCCTGTTTGCACCGAACTTTTTGCTTTGCTCCATCAAAACCTGTAGCAAAAGTCTCAAAGCAAGTAGAAGCTCAAAGCCTCAGTTAGTTCAAAAACACAACCAAGCATCCTTCCACAAACAGCAGACATACATGCTCAAACAGACAAGATGCTTCATATGGCCATTCCGTAGGACCCACATAGATGATTTATCCTCTCATGAACATCCCGTAGGACCCAGAGCACGAGGTCCATCAAGAGCATTTGCAAGCACTCAATGCAGGCAAACATGCAGTCAATATGTACCTTCTTTTTTTTCGTATGGCCATCCTGCAGGACCCATATATGTTCCTCTCGATGTAGTACCCACTTTCATATGGCCATCGCTTAGGACCTACAACTAGTGGTACATCATGAGTACACACAAAAACACTTCATGCATGCAGACAAACATCCCATGCATACTTTTCACACATGTTCTTTTCAATTATCTACCCACTTCATCTTATGGCTATATGGGATTGTCCAAATCTATCCTGGCAGCTCTAAAAGAGTCATGGCAGGAAAGAAACCGTTCATAATCCGTGGTATATCAGGAACATATCACACAAGTTCACAATCCAAACCCCACATATTCACAAGAATATCATAGAAGGTGAACCAACCAGTTTTGCATCAAGTGCCATCAGAATTGTGGGGCAATGACCTAGTTTATCACTTGTTTTTGTTCTAGCAGTCCTGCGACAAATATACCGTCAGCAAGCGGTACCTCGGGTGAGACATACAATGTCACCAAGCGACCTCTAGATATCCGAAGCGTTCTGTACCAAGGGAGTGGAGATGCTACCCCCCTCTTGAGCATCAGGCAAT
This sequence comes from Dipteris shenzhenensis, assembly GCF_047967505.1. Lineage (NCBI taxonomy): Eukaryota > Viridiplantae > Streptophyta > Polypodiopsida > Gleicheniales > Dipteridaceae > Dipteris > Dipteris shenzhenensis. The sequence goes on from NC_141601.1 coordinate 25,170,988, forward strand.
GCTCCAGACGCACGCTCTATTGAAACTGCCTGAATGAGCCCCAACCGAAGTCGGCTCAAACTAAAAAGTAGAGTTGCATCAACAGAGGTGAATCTGCCAGTTCACCCTCCTCCATCCACATCACATTCGAATAGTGACGGGGAAACTCTACCACTATGTGCCAATAATTGTTCTCGAATCAAGATCTTGTCATGTTCCTCTGTCTCTGGCCGCTTCTCATAAGGCATATAGTTTAGCACATCTTGTGCTTTCACTACACAACATCTTGACTGAATTCTCTTGGCTGAATTCTCTTAGCAACCACAGGCCTCACCTCTTGAGAGAGATGGTGATATCTCTGATTGGGATGCATCGAGGAGGTTTAAGAGATGCATGACTACCACAACAGCAGGAGAGAAGACACGCCTCTAACATTCGACGAACTCGGCCCCTTGGTTGCTGCAAAAAGAGGCTCAGGGGAAACACTACGGAAACAACTACTTTCTAGCAAAAAACAAAAGCACTTCCAGTAAGGGAGAGACTAAAGAAGATTCCAAGGGAAACATTGTGGATGATGTAGACAAGAAAAAGAAGCTGAGAGAAACTCGACCACTTCACAAAATAGTGCAAGAAGAAAAAGGCAGATCAGATTAGGGACCCCCAAATTGAATTTGGGCCCCTATTAAATTAATTTGTGCGCGGAAGGGGGAGGGCAAATGTCCAATTAACGTAAGCCAGTGGCGCGCGTGAATTTTCAGATCCATTAATGTAAGGCAGAATTGAAATGACAGCCAGTAGTAAGGGCGCAGGGCGATTACTTGGCATCCAGAAGCTTCCAGCCTGAGCATTATAAAAGGAGGGGGGCATAGAGTGCAGAAGTGCAGGCAGGGGGGCTGTGAAGCCCTCCCCAATACGAGAGAGAGAGAGAGAGAGAGAGAGAGAGAGAGCACGCTGAGCGGCAGGAGAGAGAGAGAGAGGGGGGGGGGCAGCGTGAGCGTGAGAGTAGGTGAGCATAGATAATTATTTAGTTAGCTTAGGTTAATTGATACGTAATTAGTTAGGTTAGGTTATTTGAAAAAATAAGGGGAGCGTGAGCATAGGTAATTAATTAATGGTAGGAGAGGTAGGAGCGAATAGAGAAAAAGGCAGATCAGAGTAGGAAAAGGGAGGCAAAGCCCAAGGGAGAATCCAATCCGAATCAGCCAATGTGACCACAAGAGAGGTGTACGTAGTCATTGACCACTGCTCAGCTCATGCGGTGATTGAAAGCAAACAAGGCTAGGATGCAAATACTGGAGTGTCTCAACAAATGTTGAACAAGAAAGCGTGGTTCAAAGCCATGGAGCATGCACATCTAGACACGAAGGTCGTCCACACTAGGAGATAGCAAAACATGCCCTATGAAGGGTATTGGTGGCATTCCATTCATCATAGACTTGAGAGACGAGAAGGTAGTCTCCGATGTTCTCTATGTTCCTGATCTTTGTAAGAACTTACTTTCTGTGAGTCAGATGACAAGAAACAGGATGAAGAGAGTTCAATGACCAGGAAGGCTTGGTTAGACCAAAAGATATTGGAGAGATCGTGGCTCGAGGAGTTGAAGAAAATGGGTTGTACAGGATCAATGCATTGGTGATTCATGGTGATAAAAGAAGCTCCAAACTGTGGCATGAGAGATTTCCAGAAGAACGAGAGATTTGGCCACATCAATTATAAGATGGTGAGTGGACTTTCACCTATAGCAGATGGGGATGGAGTCTTTTAGGCCTGCTTAAAGGGCAAGCAACACTGGGGGCCATTCCTGAAGGAGGCCACATCAAGGGACAAGCTCTGCTGAAGTTGGTACACTCTGATATATGCGGACCCATGTCAACTCATTCATTCGCAAGTTCTCGCTTCTCATGAATGATTCTAGCCGGATGATTTGGGTTTACGACTTTGAATGATTCTAGCCGTATGATTTGGGTTTACGACTTGGCAAGGAAATCTAAAAGAATTAGATAAATACAAGGAGCGGAAGGCCAAAGTAGAAGAGTCAGGGAAGGTTGTGAAGACATTCTGTACTGACAGGGAAGGGGCATTTACTGAATTCGATGCTTTCTGTAGAAAGAATGGAATCAAAAGACAGCTAACTTACCCGCACATCTCAGCAAAACAGAGTTGCAGAAAGGAAGAGCTGTGTAATAGCAGAAACGGGGTTGACCATGATGAGGGAGGAGAACCTCTCAAAGGCCTATAGGGTGAGGTGATTCATGCAGCGGATGAATGGAGTCTGAGTTCTCGCTCTTCTTCTACACAGATCATTCCGCTGCGTGTGAGAGATTTAAACCTCTATTTTCTGACACCACAAAATCAACATGTTAGAAAGGATGCATCAAAAAACACTTGATCATACCCCTGGTCTTAACTTCAAAACTCACTCCTTGGTACTTTTTTCTGGACAACCACAGTACTTGAATAAGGGAACCATTCTTGAGAAGAAGCATTCCACTGTTGTTACGCTCTAGCCGAGGTAGCATGACCTCGGAAGAATCAGTCGACATTTCCCTTATAGGATCTATCTTTGTAATATATGTGTTTGCGCTTTATGTAAATGATCGGGAGGGATTAATGTCAAGGTCCTAGGTGAGGGCTGATAGCACCAGACTAGATAGGTCTGAGACCAAGGGCCTAGTGCAAAGAATGTGCCTAGGGGCAAGGAATTAAATGCATCCCAAGAGAGGGGTGAAATATTGCATTAGGAAGGCCCTATATGGATGACATGTGGCATCTAGATCTATCTAGGGATTTGGGGTCTGTCAAGGTTAGTGAGAGAATTGAAGAATGGGGATTTTTACGTGATTTCGATATAGCTCTCTCTCTCTCTCTCTCTCGCTGGGAAGCCTTGGTAGAATTGGCTGGGTGGATAATCGTGGTGCTACTCCCGTGATCAGTAAGTAGAGGCTAGGATAGAGAAATCAGGTTACATTTGGTATCAGAGCCGAGGCAAGGAAGAATTCAACGGGCTCAACCTCACCCAGGAATTTTACGTGAGGCGTTGTGCGGTGGCTTGGTTACGGGTAGAACCGGAATCGTGAATCGAGAAGGGGCAAAATTGGTCGCGATTTTAAGCGACTGGGAGAACTAAGTCGTGACTATAGTTCAGTTCGAGACTTCGTGCAGCTGATAGCAGCAATTCAACGGCAGTAGAGAAGCTACGAACGAGCGGAACGCAGGAACTGTGATAGTGTGGCGCAACCATATGGACGGGTAGTGCTTACGCCAGAAGCTAAGCCTACAGGGATTCGGAGTTAATGAATTCCAGGCCTGGACATCCCTGGTGGATTGACGACGTACAAGTAGAGTGGGGCGATGACCCGTTGTGACGTAATAGAAGGACCAGAACACAGGCGCTGTTGACGAAGCCAGACGCTGTGACTGTGGGGAACTAAAGGTCGCTTGCGAAGGGTGGTGCAAAACCAAGACACACGAAAAAAAAATCGGCTCATTGTGTGAAGATACGTTCCAAAGCATAGGGGTGAGCCTGCAAGACTGTGTATCGTGGAATTTGCATCAAAGAGCCAAGTGGGCCGTACCTGCGAATAGCTGGAGCAGCCAGAATCGTCGAAAAGATCAGGGGGGCCTTTCTTTCCGTGCAGTTTTTTTTTGTGTTGTCCTATGGTCTTGTGAATTCTGCACTGTAGAAAAAAAAAAAAAAAAGGGACACAACAAAGAAAGAGAAAAAAAAAAAAAAAAACCCCATCTTCCACTGTGAACCTATGGAAGCAGAAGGACAGAATTCAAGGGTAAATCCTAGCGAGTCTAGAGTACAGTCTACACAACAGATGTCACATCAGGCAGCACCTACTTTGATTGGTAGGATTTCAATACTAGAGGATGCTTTACAGCAGATTATGAACCAGCAACTTCAGGCGAATGCTGGTCAAAATGAGATTAGGGAGATGGTGCAAGCCTTGTCGGCTAGACCGTCTAGGATTGATAAGGGCAAAGCTCTAGCTGAGCCAGAGCCCAGTGTACATTCCTTAGAGCGCGCAAGGGTCAAAGTACCTAATATTGCTAATTATAGACCGGAGAAGTACGCTGGTCGGATGACCGAGCGCAGCTCTGATGTGATCGAGGTTTGGTTGCACAAGTGGGAAGAAGCCTTCGCCATTTGTGAGATTAAATCCGATCTAAAGAAAATCCGCGAGGCCACACACCTGTTTATTGAGGCAGCGGACAGATGGTGGATAAAGCAACAGAAGGATCAAGTTGCTCTAACCACCTGGGAAGGGTTCAAAGCTGAATTCAAGAAACACTTTCTCCCACCTGATGAAGAATCCCGAGCTTGGGATGCTTATAGAAGTCTTCGTCAGAGGAGCTTGTCAGTGGCAGAGTACACTGACAAATTTAGGGAATGTGTTATGAAAATAACAGACCCTCTCCCTATGTCGGTTCAGTTAAAAGACTATATCTATGGACTGAACGACAAAATAAAAATGGAAGTTCGGGCTAAATATGTGACTACATTAGATGAATCTATAGCAGTAGCCCTGAACTATGAGGATGCCAGAGGTAGGTCTGGTGGATTTGTGCAGGCAGGGACTCAGTATGAGCACCCGAGGAAAGGGGGATTTCAGAGGAAATGGGTTTCAAAGACAAGTGTCTCGCAGCCAGGTGGCCAAACCAAGCAGGTGAAGCCGGTTGAGGGACCAGTAAAGACAAATACCACCGTTGGGGTGAAAAGGAAAATAACTCCAATGGCAGCCCGGGCTTGGTCAAAGTCCTCGTTGACCCCTGAACAAAAAGAGAAAGCTAGAAAAGAAGGATTGTGCTTCGGCTGCCTTCAGCGACATCAGTGGAAGGATTGTCCACTGAATAAAGATCGTCGCACGGCTAGTATGATAATATCTGAATGCGACGTGGAAATGCAGGAGAGTCCCAGTGCGGAACATATGCAGATGCAACTGGCGGGACCTTCTCAGAGGTTAGTACCTTGTTTGTTGTGTGTATCTGTTGCTAAGTTAGTGACGAGTGCACCTGATAACATCCTATCTAAGCCCGCAGCAACGGGGTATACAGCCTTCAATGATACGGAGTTAATTAAAATGAAAGGGCAAGTGGCCAGTCATGATGTCATTGTGTTGTTTGACTCAGCGTCAACTCACAATGTGATTAACTCCAAGCTCGTGAAGAGGCTGAAATTAAAGACAAGTCCATCTGACTATGCGTACACAGTCAGGATGGCAGACGGAAGTTCAACTAAAGTATGGGACCAAAGGGTTACCCAGTTGGAGCTTCGGATTCAGGACTATGCTGAGAAGCTTGATTTTGAAATGACCAAGCTTGCTCATGCAGATATAGCCCTGGGAATGGCGTGGCATTCTAGTAAGAATCCAGCCATTGATTGGAAAAAGCACATATATCAATTCAAGATGAATGATGTGCTTTATGTCTTGCGAGGTGAAAAAGATATACCTCAGGGACCATTGGTTTCCGTGATGGAAATCAGAAAGGCTCAAGTAGAGTTTTTGTACCTTTGCACCGCATCGGTAGAGTCGATGGATGATTCTTCGACTAGCACTGATGTTACGCAAAGTGGTGAGATGGCCAAGCTGGCTAATCTTATAACAGAGGAGTTCTCTGAATGTTTTAGGGATGAACTACCTTATGGGTTACCTCCAGAGCGGAAAGTTCAACATAAGATTGAACTAATCCCGGGGGCAGAACCTGTAAATAGACCTCCCTATAGAATGAGTTTTACGGAAGAAGCGGAGGTGCGTAGACAACTGGAAGAATACCTCAAGCTGGGGCAGATTCAACCAAGTTTCTCACCTTTTGCTTCGCCAGTGATATTAAAGAGGAAAAAGGATGATACGTTTCGCCTCTGTATAGATTACAGAGCATTGAATAATATCACTGTTAAGCACAGGTATCCGATGGCTCGGATTGATGATTTGCTAGATGCATTATATGGAGCCGTGATTTTTAGCAAGATAGATCTTAAGTGCGGCTATCATCAGATCCGGATTAGAGCCGAGGATGTGCATAAAACCGCTTTTAGAAGCAGGTTTGGTCATTATGAGTTTTTGGTAATGCCCTTCGGACTTACCAATGCTCCAGCGACCTTCGTCATGCTTATGAACGATTTACTACGTCCGTATATCGGAAAGTTCGTAGTACATTTTATTGACGATATCTTGATATTCAGTAAAAGTGTTACTGAGCATCGTGAACACTTAAGAATAGTGTTCAGTACTTTGAGGAAAGCCAGTCTTTACGTGAATAAAAAGAAAACTATACTGTGTATGGTTAGGCTTGAGTATTTAGGGTTCATAATTACTCCACAGGGGGTAGAAATGGATCCGAAGAAAGTGGCTACGATACTAACTTGGCCAATCCCTCAGAGTCTGACCGCGTTGCGATCATTCTTGGGATTTGTCCAGTTTTATAGAAGGCATATCAAAGGATATTCCGGAATAGTATCGCCCTTGACTGATCTGACCTCAGATAAAGTACCTTTTATTTGGAGACAGAATCAACAAGAAAGTTTTAACACCATAAAACAAGCTGTGGTCTCAGGACCGGTGTTAAAAATAGTTGATCCCCAGAAACCATTGTTCCTAGAAACCGATGCAAGTGGCATTGCGGTAGGAGCAGTTCTCCTTCAAGAGGGAAGGCCAGTAGCCTTTGAAAGCAAGAAGCTTTCTCCCTCTCAAAGGAATTGGCCAACTCATGAATTGGAGTTGTATGCTGTTATCCATGCTTTAAAAACATGGAGGCATTATCTGTATGGTTCAGAGTTTTATGTGATGTAGATCATGATACTCTGAAACATTTTTGTAAACAACCTGACTTGAGGGGCCGCCAAGCTAGGTGGGCAGAGCTCATGCAGGAGTTTAATCTAACGATTCGGTACCGAAGAGGAAAAGACAATAAGGTAGCTGATGCGTTGTCTCGCATTATGCACAACCTGAGTTTCACGGTATTAGAGAGTGCTCTAATGACCGAGATAAAAGAAACTCAGAAAGTGGACGAGTTTGTCCAGAGCTTATGGCCTAAGGCTCATGTGTTAAAACCCGGGGAAAGTGAAAAGGATGACCTGGCATCCAGAAAAGGCCAAACTTATGCAAGATATACCATAAGGGATGGTATGCTAGTTAGAAATGGCAAGGTTGTAGTACCTGGTCAGAATGATCTCAGGCAGAGAGTCATTCGACAATGCCATGATAGCCCGTGTGCGGGACATCCAGGAGTCGAGAAGACATATGATCTCGTGAAGCGAGATTTCTTTTGGCCAAAGATGAAAAAGCATATTCATGAATATGTGACACGGTGTTTCTCGTGTCAGGTAAGTAAGGCCGAGCGGGTGAAGCCACCCGGACTTTTACAGCCCTTGGAAATACCACTAAGTAAGTGGGAGAGCATTTCCATGGATTTTATTGTAGGACTACCTGCAACACAAGGAGGGTATAATTCTATCCTTGTGGTGGTTGATCGTCTAACCAAGATGGCTCACTTCATTCCGACTAGAGAGTCTATTAGTGCCCCGCAAGTAGCGGATTTGTTTATTAGACATATATTTCGTCTGCATGGATTGCCTAGATCCATAGTGTCAGACAGAGATGTCAGGTTTACCGGTCACTTTTGGACAGCGGTATTTGAGACACTAAGGACGGAGTTGGGAATGAGTAGTGGGGATCATCCTGAGACGGATGGTCAGACAGAGAGAGTCAACCAAACTTTAGAGGATATGCTGAGGGCATATGTATCATTGAGGCAACATACATGGGACAAGTGGTTGCCATTGTTGGAATTTGCCTACAATGATCGAAAACATTCATCTACTGGGTTCAGTCCGTTTGAACTGAACTATGGTTATAGACCAGCCAATCCAACTATAGTTGGAGTACCTCAGAAAGTGCCTAGTGCCGCGAACTTTGTAGTTCAGATGCGGGAGATGCTAGCACTTGCGAGAGCTAACATCCGCCAGGCTATGGATAGAGCCAAGGTGTATGCGGATGAAAATCGGTCTATAAGAGTATTTGAAGAAGGAGAAAAAGTTTTTCTCAGAATTCCTTCGCACTCGAAGTCGTTGACTTCAGGAGAGTGTGCTAAGTTATCACCTCGATACTGTGGGCCGTGGTTAATTCTAAAGAGAATAGGCAGTGTAGCCTATAAATTAGAATTGCCACAGGGGTGTAAGGTGCACCCGGTTTTTCATGTTTCACGTTTAAAGAAATTTTTACATACTGGTGACTCACTAATCGAAGGTGTGGTTTTGTTTCAGGAGATAGAGGATATTGCAAGGCGCAAACCAACAAGAATCCTGGACCGAGGAACAATGCAAATACGAAATCGGAAGATACCCACGGTGTTGGTTGCATGGCATGGTCAGCCTCTATCCGAAGCTACCTGGGAATCCGTATATCAGTTGCGGAGAGTGTTCCCAGACTTTATCATCGAGGACGCTGATGTCTGAAGAGGGAAGGAATGTTACGCTCTAGCCGAGGTAGCATGACCTCGGAAGAATCAGTCGACATTTCCCTTATAGGATCTATCTTTGTAATATATGTGTTTGCGCTTTATGTAAATGATCGGGAGGGATTAATGTCAAGGTCCTAGGTGAGGGCTGATAGCACCAGACTAGATAGGTCTGAGACCAAGGGCCTAGTGCAAAGAATGTGCCTAGGGGCAAGGAATTAAATGCATCCCAAGAGAGGGGTGAAATGTTGCATTAGGAAGGCCCTATATGGATGACATGTGGCATCTAGATCTATCTAGGGATTTGGGGTCTGTCAAGGTTAGTGAGAGAATTGAAGAATGGGGATTTTTACGTGATTTCGATATAGCTCTCTCTCTCTCTCTCTCTCTCGCTGGGAAGCCTTGGTAGAATTGGCTGGGTGGATAATCGTGGTGCTACTCCCGTGATCAGTAAGTAGAGGCTAGGATAGAGAAATCAGGTTACAACTGTAATCATCATGTCTATTATGCTCCACAAACTGAGGAGCACATCAGAACACAGGTTCCACAAATGCTGGGGGAAAGCTTCCGGAAAATCTATTCAGAGGGATGTTCCAGATTTGTAAAGGTGGCACGGCGCTATGTCATGATCTGCACATGAAATTAGGGATTCTATCACTCGTTTCCTAAGCCTGCTTTGGCAGGCAGCACCTCCCCCAGCCTTTATGAATGCCTCTGATGTTGCTGAGTACTGCCTCCATGCTCCGCTTCAGCCCTCTCCTTATGATACAGCTTGTGTTGCCAGCCAGACACTCGAGCTTCTCTTGCTATAGTGTGGTTTGTGCTTGGCTCTCGTAGGCAACCTGCTCAGCCTCAATTGTGCCTGCCTCTAGTAGTGGTCCACACACATACTCGCGCAATATCTCTGCTTTTTACTGCCGAGCTCTCTTTCGCAGGATGGACTTTCTAAACCTTTTACCACACTGGCACTTTTAGAAGTCTTCAGCTTGACTAAAAAAGAGTGCTACCACAGTAGCAAACATACATGGTGCATGGTCTACCAAAGATCAACAAATGGAAATTTTGTAAAGGATGTGTGTACGGCAAATAGCATGTAAGGAACCAACAAGGATGTGTGCATATGGCAAGTAGCATTTAGGGAACCAACAAGGATTTTGAAGTTACTACTTGCCCGAATATTTAATAAATATTCCTTTATCTCTAACCAAGAGGAAGAAAATACAATTTGTTTTGAGCTATTCTCTATTGACAATACAAAAGTGGGAACTTCTAGATCTCATATTTTTATGCCGAAAGAAAAGAAAATTTGTCTCGAGTTGTTCTCTAATAATAATACAATGTCATTGGAAAGTAGATTTCATATTTTCCAATATGACTCTGTTGTTGTATTGACTTGTTCTCTATTAAGACTACAAAAGTAAGTGGAAGTACATCATTAGGAAGCATTCATTGGTAAATGATTTTATTCTATTGCTCCTTCATTTTATAGAACATAATTATAATCTCTATTATGTTAAGAGCTTGTAGGTACAGTAGGAGCTTTAGCATGCTAGCAAAAGGTTCTTTACACCGGCATAAGCAGAGATGCACACACATATTGGCATCCATAATGCTTACTCAACTTTGTATAGCTGCAGAAACAAATTCCAAATTTGTGCGTAATTTGTTGAGGATAATAAAGAAAACAGTATGCATAATTTGTCGAGGATCAACAAAATAAATAAAACAATATGCTTCGGATTTGATGAGTGCTTTAACACCAAAACAGTCTCTTTACAGTGGCATAAGCGGGAATACACAAAGAGCACATATCGACACACACTGGTTCCTAACATGATGGACAAATTTGTATGTTTCCAAATGTTTAAACGGTACATCAAAACAACTACATAAGAGCTTAGCAAACTCACACCCATCCCCAACTCGCAGTAAAGTCCCAAAAAACTTACCCAAAGGGATCTTGTGAAAGCACTAAGGAATTTGCAGCAATCTCAGCCAGGAGTCGTTGCCTTTGTACTCCAGTCGAAAAATCAATACATCGTTGCAGCACACAGCAACCATGACGGTGCGTAGCAATCTCCACACAATGAGATGCAGCAGCCTCAAAAATAAACTGCATCACATTCGGATGCTTTGAAAGTGATTTTGACTCCCTTAAAATGAAACAGATCAATATCTTAAGGCACTACTGCAATGAAACCTATACCTGGCTATCATCATTACTGAGACGCTGCAAGCAGCGCTGGATAACATGATTTCCATTCAGATCCTTGATCAAGGTCACAACTCCATAGCTTAGAGAGGTTATCACCATGGACACCTGCTGATGAGACTTCAATGTTTCAATCAGCTTCTGTACAGCACGCGTACTGTGTCACAAACAGCACAAATCAGCTATGAAGCAGGTTTTCAAAGAGTAGCTCTTTCATGCAGCACATGAGAGCCTACTTTCCAAAACTTGAATAGCCTACAGTTGGAACGAAGAGAAGTTCAAAAAAACATAAGAAAATAGGGAATAGATATACCCATGCATATTAAGAGAAACATTGATCAATTCTCCTTTATTAGTCACTGAGCTTAAAATTTCCAGCCTCTGATCTTCAGTGCACACATCCAAGAGCTTCTGGATGAGGTAATTGCCAAATGGGTCTATCATAAGCTCAATTATATGGTCAATTATTTCTACAAAGATCTTCTGTACATCCTCTGGCCTGCCTTCATCAAACTTCCTTTGCAAAAACCGGCACCCATGCTGATCTTTAGCAATAGAGTAAATGCGTCCTTCAACCTCTTCTAAGGAGCTATACTTAAGTTGCGGTTGAAGTCCATCGACAGGGGGGAATGAATCAGCTTGCAGAGGGTCAACAGCTGCCCCTCTAAACTGCTGCCGCCCCAATCTGATAGAAAGAGACTGGACGGAATGATCACCATTTTCATGTGCATAAACTTTCCGGTGCCCATTGATAGGTAGCTCTTTCTTTGCACCCACAGACTGCATAAGAGAAGCAGGTACTGCTCTAGGGCTTCTCCTTGATAGAATTTTGACAGGCGCAGCCTCCTGGGGTGTCAGAGTGGAATCATTTCTGAATGGCACTGAGCTCAACTGGAAATACCTATTCCCTGCCTGCAAATGGATGCAAGGACAACTTTCACCTCCGCTACAAAACCCTTGAGTAGAAAAGGTGCAATGATTTTCACAGTTTTCAAGCTGATGAGCTAACTGAGGATAACCAATTCCCACTGCATTGCCCTGGCAAAGAGGCAACGTCCAATCTGTTGCATTTACGCAGTATCCAGAATGCAAAGGTTTGTAGGCCTGTTGTTTCCCTGAATAATATGATGGAAGACCATGATTGTGGTTAGCCATTTGAGAGTAAGGGTTAGCATTATTCGATAGACATCCAACTGCCTGGGAATAATGGAAGAGGATTTCTTGCAATCTATGCCTTTCCTCCTCTTTTCTCTGCCAAATCAGCTGCATTTTGTGCACCTGCTGGGCTTGAAGAAAGCATGCCACCTGGGAATTTTGAGACACCGCTTGTTCTATTCCAAGAGAGGGGGAAGAAAATTCCATAGAAGGATCCACTTGCTGAGGGCAAGAATGCAAGCCCTGGAGAGAAGCAGGCAGAAGAAGAGCCTTCTTCTGATTCACAGTCTCACTACAATTGATCTGACTTCGTCTGTCATCAGCCATATCCAAGCTGTCCTCATCATTGGAACATGCATTGAAATTTGTATCATTAGTGTATGCACAATGTCCTAAGACACCATCTGCAGATTCTGGATCCCACCACCTATTGTTTAACCCCTTGGAAATTAACATAGGCGTCCAATTCTTTTCGCGGGGGCTGAGAATTAACGTCACCATTCAGACCTTTGCCGTTAGCATAAGCATAGGAATTTGATCCACTTCCATTAGCATCCGAAGTGCTGCCTGTGCTTTTGGCACTCGAGCTTGATCCATTCACATACCCATCCTGCCTCACACTCTTGGAAAAAGCACCAAGGCATCCAGTTCTCGAATAGACGTTGGAATCAGACAAACCTTGTCTCAAAAGTTTGTGAGGTGTATGATCAACTGCTGAAGTGTCACTCCTTGACTGCTGGGATATCTGCCCTGTAAAAAAATCGAAAGGGTATCCTCCTGCTAAAAATGTGCAAGGTGCTGTAGATGTATCCATGTTTGAACTTAGGGGAACCTGAACTGAGACTCCTGTCTGCTTGAACAGACCATTCGAGTCTCCAGTGCCTTCCTTGGCTGCCGAACTTCCATTATCTGTCATGCCAGTCCCATTTGCCTTAGCCGAGTGCCTGACATTCTTGGGAGAAGTTGCAACGTCGAAATTCAAATTCACAAATGCAGAGGTCAGGGATATCTCCGGCGACTGATGTGCAGCTGAGACCACTTGGTTTTCTGCAGAACCAAGGGACACTGACGGTTCCCGTTCCCACAGCACCAGTGGTTTGGATTCATGCATGTTAGCTGAACCATTTGAAACACCTTCCTTCGCACTGATTGACGCCATTCCAGAATAAAACGGAGCGACCTCCTTCCCTCCTCGCAGCTCGAGCTGCCCAGCTGCCTTGAAAACCTGGAAAAGTTCCCCATAGGCCTCGGTGTTCAAAGGTGAAATTTGCTCGACTGCGAATTGGGACGCGATCTCATCTGTAATCGTGGCCGACGCTAGATCGGATCCCTCTGAGGGGGTGGGAAAAGACGTAGCGTGGGGGATCTCTCCTAAAAGCTTCTCAAACTCCTCGTCCTCTTGCTCCATCTTGCCATGTGGACAGTTCCCAATCCAATCCTCAACCGAAACAAAACCGCTA